>NC_085138.1:131719755-131744755 GCF_035046485.1 Aedes albopictus
ACTGGTCATGGCAGCTGTGTCGGCATCAATTACCTAAACATGTTTATAAAGAAACACGGGCGGCGGCGGGAATCGAACCGAGATACTCTCATGCTGGTGCACAGTAGCCTGCGCTTTAACCAGCACGGCTACAACTGCACATGGATAAACGAGAGGCTGAAAGCCATCAATAACAACACAAACGTGGCTTGGTGATGGAAGTGATACAGCCGCCACACTGCACAATAAAATTGCGATATCTCTGGATTAAGTGAACCGAATGAAAAGAAATATCGCACATTTATGACTAACACATAGCTCTTTGAAAAACCTTTGACTTGACTTAGATACGTTCAAAGAAAACAAATTTACAGCTTGTTGATTACTTTACGAACAAAATTCAATCATTTGAATGATTTTGCAAATGTGTAACTAGCACCGCCTAGTGACAAAATTTCGAAACAAGTGAACCATTAACTGTAAGCCCTAGACTAATTGAGGGGCCCAGAATCAAAGGGGTGTAAGTGACGATTTTGTCCATTTTGAGCTGAGCATATCATAAAATTCTTCAGAATTCAAGCTTTCAGGAACTTTTTTAAGATTGTTTCTACGATGATTAGAAAAATTACAATAAATCAGAGAAAATTGGGTTGATTTTGAAACTCCATACATTTTGTATGGGATGAAAAATTGATCAAAAACTTTAAACCTCATTTACTCGAAAATGGGTTTTTGTCACTTACACCCCTTTGCTTCTAACCCCCTCAATTGAATAACATTACCGAAGACACCAACTTTCTAAGTGGTTAGAGTCCTGAGATATATGAAAGTTAAAATTTGCTTGACCTCTAGCGCCGTCTAGTGGTATTTACCAAAGCACGCTAAGTTTGATTAATTGCCCAAAACATGTTTAGCAAGTTGTAACCTTATATAATGTCCACCAAAGCTATTCAAATATAGATTACTTGTTTCTCAACGATTTGGATATAATTGGCATAAATTGCTGATGCTGAGCTTGATTGATTAACTCTACACGAAATTAGAGCCCTTCTAGTAGAATAATTATTATTTGACTCCAGTTTATCAAATTACTGTACTTTAGGATTAAGCGAACCGCATTAAATTAAATTTTGAAAGTTTATGACTAATGTATTGGTCTTCATGTACCGTTGGACTCGACTCAAACATGTCCAAAGCGAAAAGAAGTTACAAAATATTGAAAACCTTTCGAAAAGTTCTAACAATTTGAATTTTTTTTTTGCAAATATGCTGCAACTTTGTAGAACATTTTGAAATTGTATAGAGAATAATTTATCAGCAGATTTTTGGATAAGCCGCACTAGAGTGACCGTACTCATTTCACAATAATGCAAAAAAAAATACGTAACTTGGCAGAAACATTTTTGTCTTCGTAAATTCAACTCTAGACCCATTGTGCACTGAAAAGCCCGCATCCGGCAGTGTGCTGTTTGCAAGTGGAAAATTCCTAGTAGACAATAGGACGCGAAGCCTACACAGATAAAAATAATGATAATTATACGTCATGTAAACTTCATTTTAGTCATGTAAACTTAGTGTTATGATGGTTTACATGATATATCATGTAAATTTGTGTTATATGCCATGTAAACTCTCAGAGTCATGCTGAATTACATGACATATAATGGGAGTTTACATGATATTTCATGAACTTTACATGATATGTCATGTAAACCTCTATGATATCCCACGCTCCAATCATGTGCATCATATGTCACAGAATATTACACTCTTTTTTTTCGATCTGTGTAGCAGCGAAACGAAAGTTATTTTTAGACGCAGCCCGGTTAAACTTCTCGGGTTTGAATAGAGGTGTTTGTGTGTAGTGGTATGGAACCTGTGGAACCGTGTAGTGCATCTTAATACAACGAATGGATTATGATTTAACACATTTTCTGTACGTTTTTAATACATAAATTGTTAGAACAGGCATATCTCAATTTTTGGTAGCATTTCTTGTTTTGCGTGTAGAAATCATATATTTCATCATAACTTTTTAACGGGATGTTTTACATTTTTTGCGTTTTCTACAAAGTTGTTTGGAATTCCAAGTGCACTCGGACGTTGATCAGCCGCCCCTAACATGGGGATCAGACGCTGTTGTGAGCCGCTCCTTCTGGAGATCAGACGCACTGATTTGCAGAAGCAAAAGTGGGAAGTGTATTCAAAATTGTGCAGTGTTCTGAGGCGTTTGTTATTTCTCTTCACGTTATTAGAGGCATTAGAATAAGAGATTAGGATAGAGGGATTTGCTTTTTTTATGAACACTTCCCAGCTATCCCATTACTATATCACTGGATATCTCCAGTAACCTGGGAGGACACCAAAACACTCATTTTATGTTTTGTGCTTACAGATCCTTTTTTAATTCAAAATAATTATTTTTTAGTATGTTTTAGTTTTTTTCATTGTCGTGAAATTTCATTTAAAAATGAACAGTTAGAAATACAATTTCAGGAATATTCTCTATGAAAAATTCTATTATTATCATCATAACCTTATATGTAGTAGCAATTTTAAATCAATAATCATGCAGTTTCCCAGAACAAGAAAAAATCGAACATTGTGCCACGATGGACCACATAGACACGAGAAAAACCGGAATAACCGACCAGCATCCCCATCTCGAAAAGCTTCTACATAGCGAGCGAACGAACGGTAATGAGTAATGCCGGGAGACGAAAACTAAATTTCTTCCCAACACCACCAGTCGAACCAACCACCCACCCACCAGTCAACCTTCCTATCCCCCATTGCCATCGTTTTTTTTTTTTGTTCTTCTCTTTGGGTGACTCGAGCGAGGCAGGCGCAAGCACGGGCACACTCGTGCTTTCCAACATCTCGTGTCGGAGGTAAAGTATGTTGAAAATTTTGCAACGTAGCACTGTGGCTTCTTCTTATTTTTCTTCGTGCTTCATTCCAATCTGTGACGTCACAGTTAAACGGCTTGTGACGAAAGTACATAAGCTATGCATGGTACATACCTTCCGAATATACAGAAGGTCGTTTCCAAGTGTGAGAATAATTGATATGTATTGCATGCCAGTGGTTCTCAAGCATTACCCTTGAGTTTTTCTTTGTTAATTTTAATTTCATAAGGTTTAACAGTTGGCCTGTTGTTTCAAGTATTTATTAATGAATCTTTACAAAAAGTTATTCGCTTAGCTTATAACCAAACCTGCTACTTGGAATTACTGTGAAGATGCAGAGATATGCTCACTTAGTCTTTGTTAAGAACGTTAGTTGAACTAACACTCCTTCCCTTCTTTGATCGCCTTTAAAGCGTAGAGACTGTAGTTTGACTTAATTATTTTAGAGCTCTCGGAATATCCACATTGAGAATAGTTAGCATATCTGATTCCCCACGCATTTCTTTTAGTGATTTGGCATGTTCTGGACAATAGCTAAGTGACATATCAAATCTACGATAATCTGTGCTCACTGGGCATGCCTTCATGTCGAACGATATTTTGTCGACTTCCATGTAGGAAGTCGGCTATTCATTCTGCTTAGGACTTTAAATGCTATCTGTAGCCAACTATTCTATGTCGTATCGGGACAGGCGTCAACACCGTACATTGTTGATTAGGGCGTAATTTTTTCATCCTTAGTGGCCCGGGGTCGAGCTGAACAACTAAGAAATTTTCTGATACTTTGGACATCCCTGATGTCCGATGTTGTCCATATGTTAGTGCAGCTGGCATGACTTTCCGTACCGTACCGCATAGAATGTGGCGCACCGACAAAATAAGAAGCAAAGAGGAAAACGAGTTTTTATCGTTTTTGTTTTGCTTTTAGCTCGTCTCTGTAGTGAGGTATGTACATTGAAGTGTGATGCGGTGGTATGCTGTGTGCAATGCACACATAACATGCCGTATGCCATGTCTACGTGTGTCGCCGTCCGTCCGGGTATATTTACAACCAGAAGCCCATGAAACACTTTCGCACGCTGAAATCGACAGCAACGAACGAGATTGGTACAACTACAAGAAAAGCTCACCAGTCCGGTTCGGTCCGGTCTCGGTATGCGAAAATAGTAGGAAAAACACGATTAATAGGATGGGTGAATGTATGGCACTATAGCCATTGGTAGTGAGAGCATAGTGGATCAATCGATGATGCAAGAGTGGGTGGCATTGGGCGGTGAGTGGTACACACGGTTGTCTACATCTACATCACTCTACATACTACCCATTGAACGCAAGCGGATCTCGCAATAGTATGGGCGACGTTCACATTCACTGGCGACTGGTTTAGCTACAAGAGGCTAAAAGTGCTTTTTAGCATACCATTAACAGAACAAATAGTACATACTTGACAGCAAATTTTATTTTCAAAATTATAGTAATGGTTGTATTCATTGTCATGTAAATCTAAGTTCATCCAGCTAAAATCAATCATTAGGCCGGAACAAATCCCATTTTCTTCTTTTGTCACAATAGGGCACTGCATGAAATTCTCTCCTTCTCTTTCACTCTTACAGAAATTTTGTAAACAACAAGGCCAAGAAACGTCAAAATCCCATACAAAACCAAAACAGTGTAGTGGCCTATACTCGTTGGCTCGCTAAGGGGGAGGATAATAAATAATAAATGTATTTGACGAAGAAATACCCAAACAATTCGGCAAAATCTATAAACTCATCGGATTTGGTAAGAAATTTTCTGTGCAACTCTAGTTTCACCATAAAATTTTAAAATTTCTTGAATAATTTATTAGTGTCCCCCCCCCAAAATGTTCAATTTTGACCAAAATTTTCCGAGGGGGCGGTGACATAAGAGAAAATCGAAATTTGTGTCAGCCTTATTGTCGGATTCCTAAATAGCTCTCAAGGCAAGACATTAGGCACCATGCGTTTTCAGAAAAAATGTAAATCTCAATTTACCATTTTAAGGAGACGCATGGTAGGTCCACAGACAAACAGACGTAACACTTCGAACATTTTTCGATTCAAATCATAGTCACGAAAACATATTCGCCCAATGCTAAAAGGCCTATGTTTGGCCGACCACCAACTAGGTGGCGGTAGTGAGCTGTAACCGTTTGGTTACAAGATTGTTGATTTTTGTTTTGAACTATGTTGTATGTGTAGGACCCTTCACGTTTCTTGTGTAAAAACAGTAGAGATACCACAGAAGTGAAAGGGTCAAGTACCGCTGTAAATGTGTTGTCTCGTTACCAAAGATGAAATATGGGACAGAAAATTGAACTTCGAGCGAAACAGCATATTAAATGACGGAATAAGGGAATGATTATACAAAACGGCCATTGCCCAAAACTGGCTAATAATTTAACAGGCGTCCGTGTGCTAAGACGTGTGATTTTCATGGTGCAGTGATTCTGACTGAGTGAACGAACCCCCCCCCCCCCTTTTCTTAGCAGGAGCTAGGCTGTGCTTTGAGGAAGATACTGCTCAGGTAATTTGAATGCCCTGCATTCTATTTGAAGATTGGTTGTTAAAATGTACCGTCCATAGGACCTCTTTTGTTTGGACCTTTAAGTCCCACCGTCCAGCACACGGGTCGGCCCGCGAAGCCGTAAGGCTTCCGCGCCTAACTCGTAAAAGAGTTACGCCGTCCGCCATAGGACGAAATCTCGGGCATAGGCCCTAATAGTAAAGGAGATTACCCCTCTCGGCCGTCCAAGGTGGCCATGCCACGGCCGGCCGATTGCGCCTAAGAGGGAAGACGCCTGCATCCCCCCCCCCCCAGCAACGCCCGCTGGTCCGTCGGCCGAGTACCGGCCCACAACACCGCTCGTCCCGCCATCCGGCGAGTTTTCCGGCCGCACAGCTCCGCTGGAGTCGCTGTGTCGGCCATCGAACCCAGCACCATCAACGCAGCGGTATGTACCGGTACCACCGAACATAGAAATAGGCCACACTTAACAAATTAACACGAATTTTATTACACAGAACAACACGCACACGCCACAATTAGGAACTTTTAATAAATGCATAAGATAAGAAATGTGAAAGATCTGTGTAGTGTTTTTGTATCGCGAAAGTGCCCTTGATTACCCAGTAGCTAGCCGACCCTGGGATTGCCGAAGAGTCTCTTGTGTCCTGAGTCGGCCAGGCGCTGATAAGTTGTCGATAAGTTTCACTTGGCTAGTCGATAAGTTTCAGTGGCTGGACCGATCCGAACCATTTTCAATAGGAAACAATGGGACTATATGCCGCGTCGAATGAACCGTCGGCCATTAAAATCGGTTGAGGTTTACTTCCAAAAAGTGATGTGAGTTTTTTGTACACACACATACACACATTCACACACACACACGCACATACATACACACACACACACACACATACATCACCTCAATTCGTCGAGCTGAGTCGATTGGTATATGCACCAGGGTGCGATGATGTCACGTTTTCGATTCCCGCATCTTGTACCAATGTTTAGGGAACTCAAATGCATTGTCAATGGGGGAACCCAACTGATGTTGGCTGCAAACAATTCTATTGGGTGGGAATAGGGATGTCATATACGTGGGTATATGTGACTCGACCTTCCGGGCCTTCCATCAAAAAGTCATTTTTTGAGTGAACATATAGCCTTTCCAGTACACTTAGTGTACAAGAAAGGAAAAAACTCGGAACGATTTCACCCAGTTCCATGTCGTCGGATGACCGCAACCACTCCTTAACTCCTTCAATTTCGAACAATGCAACGCGACCAAGATTTTCATCGTACCTGCCGCAAACACGTGACACTTTTCGTTTTTTTTTTTCGCTGAACAATGCAACCTGATCGAGATCCCCATCACAACTGCCCCAACCACGCGTCATTTTTCGTGGTCCCCAAAGTAACAAAATTAATTTTATAATGCTTATGAAGTATTCTTCAACACCTGTTCTTTAAAACTATGCATAAACCAAATTGTTCTGCAAAACGACATCAACTCAACCATAAACCCGCCATAAGACCAAAGAGGCCCATCCAAAGATGCCCTTGGAGAGTTGTTTTTAAATTTCTCTTAAAACTTGTTGTACTTCCCAAGTTGTCCTCAAGGCGAATTGCTCTCTTTTTGTAGAATTCTTCAAGTGCACGATAAAAAGTGATAAGTTTGTCGGTGCTGTTGCTGATGCAGCTTTTATGTCGACAGAAAAGTTTGGTGAATTAAATTGAAAAAAAAAACAATGAAAATGACACATTATTGTAATCGGGATTAATTTATTACACAAATTGGAAATACTTCCGTGGTTTAACAAGGATGCCTAAATGCCAAGCTAAATTCATCGTATATATGTTGCAAGATACTTCCAAAAAATGCAACGCGCTTCCATTATAATGCACTAATAAAATATTTAAAAATATTATTCCTGGTCATGAGAACATTGTTCATGAGTTTTCTCAACATGGCTTCCATTGAAATCTAGGCCGGTAGTAGGTTCATTATCGATGGTTTTAATCAACATCACCATAAGATCGACTTAAATTTCTTTCAACTCATGCCAGAGCTAATAGCATAACTCAAGAATACTAGGATTTATAACGTTCCCAGTCAACCAGTGATCGTATAAGATGTTGAATAAGATGTTAAAGTGGAGGCGATATGCGTACATTTTACATGCGCCTAAATGGAGGCATGGACGCATATGCATCTTATGCAACATCTTATACGATTACTGGTTGTCTGGGTTCTCAGCGCAGCCTGGTTGGCTTCCATCAAGAACTTCTCAACCCTCCGTAACTCGCGCGGTTGACTACCTGCGTCAGCACCACGTTAATGCTGAGTACAAAAAGCGAGATTTTTTCATCGTGTTGTACAAAATACAACAGCGCGATCGCTCGAGGGTTAAATTCATTTCATCTTAAGCTAGGGTAAGAAGTATTACTCAAGAGTACTCAGGTTTATAACGTTCTTCATGCAGGTTCATGCAAACTCCGCCCAGAACGTCATAAATCAGTAACAAATTTTGAAAACGACGTATAATCAATGGTGTAGCATTGATTATACGTCGTTTTCAAAATTTGTTACTGAAATCATGTATTCCAAATTGTAAACAAACAATAAATTATCGCACCGCGGTGGCTTTGTGAATCTCGTCCGATGAATTTAATCATCAGCCCGGTACCGTTGCCAACCAGGCAGACCTTTTTCGATAACCGGCCTTGATGCGGTGCAGTGCCTCATTTCTCTGGTCAGCATTTCCAACAGGTAAGTAGTTGTTGATTTTGAAGATCGATGATTGGAACCCCGATTGCACGGGAATCGACGTTCTGGATGACCAAACCCACCCCATTTCGGATGCTACAACCGGAGGAACTTGGCACTTCACCGCGTCGCGGTTGGGTTTGGGGTAAGTGCTCTTGATTGGCAGCAATAACACTAGTTTACAGCATTTTTGAACTCGGTAAGCTAATGATAATTTTTGGTGTAGAATCATGCCCTGAGTTCGAAAACGCGAAGGAAAAAAATTACAGTAGAGCGGAAATTTTTTCGACTTTCCATACAAGGTTGATGATTTGAAATCGATTTTTGTTCTATTTTTAAGCAAAGTCGCTCACTTCAAACATCTCATTCTCCGTAATCAATGCTCCGATTGAGCTGAAATTTTTATTGTAACTCGCCTACATATGATATGTCAAAAAAACGTCGAGAAAGAATTTTTAAGTTGGTTTTTCTTATTGAAAAAAAATACATTTCTTATTGAAAAAAAATTACATCGTCCCTAAAACTCGCCAATATCTTAAATTTCATCAATCTGACGCAAAACCTGTATTCAGTTGATCGAATGGTGTTGTATTCAGCTTTTAATTTATGGAAAAAGATTTAAATTTGGTTGAAAAAAACGCAATATATTTGACTTTTAGTAAATTACATATTTTGAAAAGTTACAAAACTCGATATTGAGCTAAAACTCAAAAACTTTTCTACTTTAAATTTTTTGAAGGTCGGTTTCGAAATCAGCACTAAATTGTGCTTCAAAAATTTCGGTCGTTGACAGAAGTTCATGACTTTCGTTTTATTTTGTAAATTTGTGTAATGGAACGATGAGAATCAAAATCTGATGCTTTAGCTTTTTCTTGTATTTTTCATGTTCCAAACTGTTCTCATGCGAGAACAGTTGTTCTTGATCAAGAACGGATGATTGAAGATAACTACAAGAGCCTTATAAAACTGAAAATAAGTTCAACAGTTCTTGTTGTGTTCATGGTTTTATGAACTGAACGTCAAGTATTCTTGGAGGTGTTTTTAAAACGACATATTGACGAACAATAGTTGTGCTCAGCTAAAACTCCGATAAGATCAACTAGAATATGCAATGTTCGATAAAACTATCATAAAAACAAATACATAAAACCAAATAGAATCATGATTGTTACTTGGGAAAAGATACTCTTTGCCCAAAAAGTCAAGATCAGTTCCTTAATGAAAAGTGCATAGATCGATCGGGAACCAAACCCGTCACTCTCAGCATGGTCGTGCTGAATACCCGTACGCTTACAGCATCGGGTATATTGGCTCAATGTGCTAATAGTAACCAAAAAATATTTTTAATTTACTCTATACTAAAAACATTTTCAAAACAAATGCGTTGTTAGCATTTTGAAAGGGAATTAAAAGTTGATTCGAAACACGAATGCGGTGTAAAATGCCATCAGCATAGGCACCGTAATCCGGGGTTAATTTGATCACTTTAACCCTTTGGATCCGGAGGGGACCCATATGACCTCGGCGTTGAAACCAAGCATCGGAAACATACAACGGCAGCAGAGGTAGCAGAGAACAACTTTTTCGGATAATATTAGTTGCGATTCAAATACATATTGCCAAAATCATTTCCGTAAAGTAATACCAGATAGATCTCTGTGACGTGGCAGAATTCTGTTTTTTTTTTAATTCTTAACCACTTAACCTATTTTACAGCTCTTCACTAGGGCACTACGTGAGCGATTCCAATTGGCGGCTGCACTTATACTTTGTACAGCGCCTAAATTTATTCTATTACACTTTTATTCTACTATATCGAACTGGGTTGCCTTTGTGCTGCTTCCACTTTTGTATCCTGTAGAATGATGAGCACACGATGATGAAATGATGTGTGGCTGTTGTTCCTTTTCCAGTCCGATTGGGGGTCGTCCATTATGGGTTGCCGTTCGCCGATATCCTATTATCCGTCCGTTTGAGCTATGAGAGCTCAGAAGAGGGTCAAATGCCAGCCACTCTCGGGGGGAAGAGCAACTGACGAAGTGCCGGGGCTGGGATCGAACCCATGACCATCCGCTTAGGGGTCGTCCATATACCACGTGGACAGAAAAATCGTGATTTTAGACCCCCTCCCCCCTCCCCGTGGACAAGCGTGAACTTTTCGAAGACCCCTACCCCCATCTTGTAATGTCCACGTGGACTTCAGAAAAAAATATTTCGATTTTTTTTCCCATTTATCAAGAAATGGGAAAATGGTGGGAAACAGTGATGTTGTAAACTGCCCATATTCGCATAGTTGACGTAAGCGCCACTGTAGTTTTCAACACACCTTTGAAGTTTTAAGTCCAGGCACCAAATTTTTCACTCACTCACGCGAGTAACGATCTATCACACAGTGATATTATCCGGATAAAGCAGCCAGCGATATTTTCCTTGCACCCATAGGCGATTGAAAAGGCGCTCACTCCGGTTCCTTTGCGGGATAAAAGTATGCTCTCTCCAACTAGCGCTCGTTCGCTCTCGCAGGAGAAAAGGGTTGCTCAGTCTGCTCGAATCATTGTAAACATGGTACCACTAAACGTCAAATAATTAATCTCGTGCATCGGTGGAGACGCTATGTGGCTCGCGGACGGAGTGAAAATTTTGATGCTTCGTTGTTTATCCGTGAGCTGTGCATGGAGAGAAAGAGAATTATCGTGAGCGCTGGAGTGAGAGACTTTTATTTTTCATCCCATGCAGTGAATAATCATGATCGCGGAGGCGGATAAATCCAGGGATTTTGATCGCGTGAGTGAAAAATTGGATGCCTGGTTTTAACCATTAATAATGGAAAGTTTTAAGATTTTGTTCACTTTAACATCTAGCTAGTGATTAGATCTTGTGCTCTATTGAATAAAACTGGTCACAATTATGCACATGTGATGGATATTAGCTTGTGAATGTTGACATTGTCAATGGTGCAGTGTGTGGATTTTTATCGCGAACCACTGAATGGTCCATGCTCAGCAAGTGATACATTCGCGAATGTAACATTTCGTGAACCGACATGCTCGGGAACGCTTCTCGAAATGCTGTTCATTCTCTTGTCCGGTTCGATACGAGAGCGCAATCAAGAGAGAAGATGCTCGATGACGCTAATAAAGACGATGCATTCGGTAAGAATATTTTATTGTCATAATCCTTTTTTTATTGTGACTACACAACCTATAACGTCATGAATAGAGTTAAATTAAATAGTAGTTCACGTTTTTAATGCGAAAACGCATTAAATACTGATAAAAATAACGATTATTCACAGTTGCCTCAAGCCAACGATGAGAGATCATCGGTAAGTGTTACACTTAGCGATGCCCGCTCATCGCCGCAGCTTGTCTATATCGGAGTATCTTCTTTGTGTTCCTTCGTGAACCATGCGACTCGACGAGAGAACATACACCGCTTGGTAATTGAAACAGAACCAACATAAGGGAAGAAAAACTGCCGAGTGGTTCACTGATCACTTTTTCGTCCAAACACTGCAATGGTGGTTACGTCAACTATGCGATCATAGGCAGTAAAGTTTATTTAGATAATGAATTATGGCATTCACAAGACGCGACACGCGAGACAAGACATAACACTTATTGTTCTTACAATCGTTAAAGGGTTAAAATTACCTTTGTTGTCGACCGGTTTCGGGTGCGATGTCGACAACAAAGGTAATTTTAACCATTTGACGATTGTAAGAACGATAAGTGTTATGTCTTGTCTCGCGTGTCAGGTCTTGTGAATGTCGTGTACCTAGTTCTTACGTTAGCAAAACAAACCAATAAGTGCTATAATGATTTATTCTTGGATAACAATGCTTTAAATATAATTTATATATATTAGAAATAAAAGTGTTTAATAGCTTTCGTAATATAAGTTATCAACTTTTACTGTATTTAACTGTTATTAACTGTTATTTAACTTTACTGTAACAAACATATATGTTCAATCCATGCCTGTCTAATTTTTTGTTGAGATGACTTTTATATGGTGAGATTTTGAAAACTAGCAAAGCTTCTATTTTTACAGATTCTTGCCAAAAACAAAAACTATAGCGATATTTCTAAAGTACACTAAATAAAAATGATAGAATTCAATGCCGTTTAAAAATTTCTAATATTTTAGAAGAAATTTCTAGACCATTTTTTGAGCTCTCTCTCTCTCTTCTTGGCGTAACGTCCTCACTGGGACAAAGCCTGCTTCTCAGCTTAGTGTTCTATGAGCACTTCCACAGTTATTAACTGAGAGCTTCCTCTGCCAATGACCATTTTGCATGTGTACAGGGGATACTCAAAATAACTGGGACACTTTTCAAAAAATGTTCAACTCGCTGTAACTTTTTGAAAAGGGCGTCAAATATTCTCAAATTTTTACTGTGAGTTCATCAACTAGTTGTGTATCAGTGGTTCAAATTTGGAGAAGATCGGGCTATTCTTCACGAAGATATAAGGATTCTTGAAAAGGGTATAATTATTCGATAGCCAACTTTGAGCTTTTATATCTCCGGATTCAATGAACTGATTGCAATGAAATGTTGACCATTCATGACTTATATGATGAACTCTTAAAAACGTTTAACCTAACTTAAAATTTTTAACAAGAGAAAAAGTTATAACGATTTCATTCATTTCACGATTTTTTAGTAAATTCATCAATTTCTAATATGCATCCCATTACTTTCTCAATTTATTAGCGGCTATGTTGTAACTTTCCTTCAAAACACATTTATATATATAAGTCATTTAGAGGGAAATTAATTGAACTATAATTTACATCTTGAATTTTGAAACAATGTTGAAGTTTTCGATAATCTGGTGTTTTATTAGAAAAATAATCTAATCGTTATAATTTTCTTCCGTGTTAAGAATTTTAAGTTATGTCAAAGGTTTTTCATAGCTCATTATACAAGTCATGAATGGTCAACATTTCATTGCATTCGGTTCATTGGATCCGGAGATATAACAGCTCAAAGTTGGCTATCGGATAATTTTACCATTTTCTAGAAACTTTATAACTCCATGGACAGTGATCCGATCTTCTCCAAAATTGGACTACTGATACACAACTAGTTGATGAATTTACAGTAAAAAATTGAGAATATTTGATGCCCTTTTCAAAAAGTTACAGCGAGTTGAACATTTTTTGAAAAGTGAAAATTTTACCTGTCCCAGTTATTTTGAGTAACCCCTGTATATCGTGTGGCAGGCACGAAGATACTCTATGCCCAAGGAAGTCAAGGAAGTTTCCTTTACGAAAAGATCCTGGACCGACCGGGAATCGAACCCGTCACCCTCAGCATGGTCATGCTGAATACCCGTGCGTTTACCACCTCGGCTATATGGGCCCCCTTTTTGAGCTAAACATCGATAATTTATGAAGCAAACGTCACTGCACCACGGGCAACCCGTGACAGGCCCCGGCAGAATTCTGTTGAAAAATTTAAACTCTTAGTCAAAAAATTCCTAAACCCCAAAACAATGAAAATGCAACTTTAAGGCGAAATTGATCAGCATGCAACGAAACATCGAAAAGTCTAGTAAACTACTTTCTCCTATTCATTGTGTGCTTCTAAACCCGAATAATGCATAAAAACTCTTACTACTAGTAAAATCGACTGTTGAAAAGCAAAATTAAATTTTGAAACTGCTCCATGAAAGTCTGAAGGTTGGCTATTTCCTTTTATATACGCGAATTCTCCACAATAAATAACTACTTTATCGAAAAAACTGTTTGAACTGATTCATGTTCAGAATTTCTACATTACTTCACAATCAAGGTTCCACTAAAATGTGAACACAAAATGTTTCTAGGAATCTCTAGTGACAACCAATTGTTTAATATCAACGATTTGAGCTGTGTAAGAAACACATTGAAAATCATTTAAAAAAAATAAAGCAAGACTAACTTTTTTTTCTGAAATTTTCATAGTTCACACCCACTTTTAGACATCTATAAACAAAATGAAATAAATACATAGTTTATGATCATGACGACGTTTGGAAGTTCCTGCAATGGAATTACAATTCAGTACCCGAGTGCAGGGATGGGAACACTCACTTTCAAAGAGTTACACTCACTTGCTATTTTCTCAGCTCAGAAGCGTGCAATCAAGAAACGATGTATGGATGACTTTTGCATTGTGGTTTTGTCTAAAACTTTGCCGAATAGAGTAGGGGTCGCACACGCACACCAAAGTCGTGACAGAGTTGTAAAAGCGACTCTCCACGAGGTGAGTGTAATTTACATTCACCTCGTGGAGAGTTGCCTTCGCAGCTCCCTCACGACTTCAGTATGCGTGTGCGACTCCTACTCTATTTGGCAAAGTTTTAGACAAAACCACAATGCGAAAGTCGTCCATACATCGTATCTTGATTGCACTCTTCAGAGCTGAGAAAATATCAAGTGAGTGTAACTCTTTGCAAGTGAGTGTTCCCATCCTTGCCCGAGTGATTATTTTTTGGGGTCTCCAGTTAGCCTAGTGGTTAAGGCTAAGGATCGCCAATCAGGAGACGGCGGGTTCGATTCCCGTTCTGGTCGGGAAAATTTTTTCGACTCCTTGGGCATAGTATATCATTGTACTTGCCTCACAATATACAGATTCATGCAATGGCAGGCAAAAAAAGCCCTTCTATTAATAACTGTGGAAGTGCTCAATGAACTCTAAGTTGAAGCGAGGCAGGCTAAGTCCCAGTGGGGACGTAGAGCCATAGAGAAGGAAAAGAAGGAGCAGATTAGAACACATGATTATCACCTCGAGGACCTGGGATCGAATATCACTCCCGAGAAATTCACAAAATCTGGATTCTTCCTTCGGTGGAAAGTGAAGCCGTTTAAAAATCTCGTTTATAAAGACATAAAAAAGCATACAAGCGAGCTTCAGGGGAATTTTAGGACGTTTTAGGACGTTTCAAGGGGTTTCAGAGGCATTCCCGAAAATTTTATGGAATATCACAAATGTTGAGATGAACTTTAAAGGCGTTTCAGAGGCTTGCCAAAGGACTTCAAGACGTTTCAAGGTGTTTCCGTAAATTCCAAATAGTTTGGGGGCTTTCAGAAGAGATCTAGAGGGATTTCAAGGATTTTTAGGGGTTCCAGAGAGATTTTAGGCTTTACTGGCTGTTAGGTGGGCTTTAGAGGATTTCAGAAGGTTTCAAGGAGACCCTTGAAGAGTCGTTGAACTCACCACCTACCAGAGCTTATTGAAGGTGTGTGATTATGAACCTTATTTATATAGCTCTTACAGACAACTAGTTACGTTTGTAGATCCGAGGACCTATACGCGAGGGAGTTCTTGGAGATCCTCAAACAGACATTGAACTCACTACCATGCCAGGGCCCGTGGTGCAGTGGTCGGTCACACGTTCCCTTCATTAGCGCATGGTCATGGGTTGGATCTTAACCCCGGCACTTCGTCAGTTGCTCTACCAGATCGATCGGAGAAACTATATTTTAGCGCCAGCCGTTTTAAGTTTTCATACGATTTACTATGGGGAAAATCACTTTTTCAAAGAAATATCGCCATAGGTTGTCCCTTAACCCTTAAAAATAAATCGATGAATGATTTCTGTTGGAAATTTTACGAGGAATAAACCCTCTGTAGACCGCAAAGCGATCTAAGGAATGGGGAAAAAGTTATTGACTGAAAACCGAATGACATGCCAACGCTGTTTAACATGTAAGGAATAACAATAAATAATAAAATCTCGTCATTTTATCGCTCAGGTGAGGCTTAATAACTTTTTCCACGAATGTCGCATCGCTTTGCGGTCTTCGGAAGACTAATTCATCGTGAAGTTATCTACAGAAATCATTCAACGACATATTTCTAAGGATCAATGAGTGACCTCAAGCGATTTTTCTTTGAAGAAATAAATTTTCCCCATAGTAAATCGTATGAAAAACTAAGAATGGCGGGCGCTAAAATATAGTTTCTTCGAACGATCTGAAATTTTGCACAGTGGATATGGGACCAAAATGGAACTCAAAAAGTATACAGGAGTTGGAGTTTTTCCATTTTTTGTATTTTTCCATATAAACCGTGTACCAGACTAATGCATATGCTTGCACGCGGTTTCTCTCTTGAGGCATGTGCGGCAGTCAGAAATGATCGTACTCAAGGGTATTTTTTATAATTGCAAAAAATGTTGTATGCAACTCATTGCAGAACTCGATGTTATCAGCACTCGTCGTTTTTATCCAACTCGGCAAACCTCGTTGGATAAATGTACGGTTCGTGCTGAAAAAATCATCATTTTGCAACTTGTTGCATAGATACCTATTACGTTGTAAAAACGTCAACATTTCACTGACCAAAAGAGAACTAAAACGACCAACTTCTTTCATTAAATCAAAAGTGTAGAAAAGTACTACTTTTCGACGCTTGTGCTGAAAAGTAACACTTTCGGCACTTTTGTCAACATACATTTTGTAATCTATGTAACCTAGAAAAAATGTTATTCATACCTCATTTTTCGTAATGACAAAACATTTTGTATGCAACTCGTAGTAAAACTCGGTTTTTTCAGCATCGTATATATCCAACACGGCCAGCCTCGTTGAATTAATGTACGACTCGTACTGATAAGAAACAAAATGTTACAACTTGTTGCATAAATAACTATTAAGTAATACCTTAATGGAGGTATCTGATTAGATTTTACCTAAATGAATTCTACCCTTCATTCTACCAAAATGAAACCGAAATTAAAAGAAAAAAAAACAAGAAACATTTTAATGACCAATTAGAGGTTTTGAGAACCGTCATATTTTTTTTAATTTTTGTGTTGGTTGTATGATGGTTTTAAGAGCCGATCTAGTCTATTTGACTAAAAAATGTTACTAAGAAAAAATACCTCCGGGTGTAGCGGACCTGGTGTGATGGTTAGAATACTTGACTATCACGCCGAGGACCTGGGTCGAATCCCACTCCCGAAAAACTCGCAATAATGTGAGTTCTTCTTTCGGAAGGGAAGTAAATCGTGGGTCCCGAGATGAACTAGCCAAGGGCTAAAAATCTCGTTAATACAGATAAAAAAACCTCCTCTCCTCTTCCTAGCGTTACGTACCAACTGGGACAAATTTTGCTTCTGATCTTGATGTTCTATGAGAACTTCTACAGTTATTAACTGAGAGCTTGCTTTCCCAATGATTATTATGCATGTGTATATCACAGATAAACAGACGTATCAATTGGAACAAAGTACGATTAAAACCATCGTCACAAATGTATAATCGCCCAATGCTAATTATGCTGTGTTCCGCAAACCCACTGAGGGTCTGTTCCAATTGAAGAATTAAAATTTATTTTCACTTAAACTTGACAGTTTGATAATTATTTCCTTAGAAGTACTCAAGTTTAAGTGTCGAACTGTCAAATTTAAGTAAAAAATTAATTTTAATTCGCCAATTGGGACAGACCCTGAGTAGATGACGGTAGTAAGAAAACGTCAAACAGTCAAACAGGAGCAAAAACGATGTGAGCGCGATGAGTGAGAGATTTGCGAACTACAGAGTATTTGAATAGTCCGTTAAAAAGGGAAACGATATGAAGTGGATAGAGTAAGACGTCTGTTTGTCTGTGTGTATATCATGAGGCAAGCATGAATATATTCTACGCCCAAGGAAGTCACAGATATGTCCTTAACGAAAAGCTCCTGAATAGACCGGAAATCGAACATGTCACCCTCTGCATTGTCATGCTGAATATCCATGCATTTGAGCTATTTACACCACGAACTTCTGAAAAAAAAAACTTTGAACGTGCATAAGTTTTGAAAAAAAAATCAAAGTTATCAATCATCCCCAAAGTTATATTACTTGTGTGGAGGTGCAGTACTGCCGATCAAAACGTGATATTGGTTTGACTTATAAGAGACAATAAATACCTAATATCTAAAATTGTTCCTAAATCATCTGCGCGATAGCAATTTATTATATGAAATTCAAACGTTTTTGCATGATTAAAATATGATATTCCAAGAGAAAATTTCAGGTAGGGTCTGGGGCCATTTTGGGCAGGAGCACCTATTTTGGGCACTTGCTGCTATAACTCAGTCAATTTCAAACCGATTGACTTGAATTTTTGAACATGGCTAGATAATGTGCGTATCTGATAGTGTCTCAAAAATCAAGTCAATCGGTTCAAAATTGACTGAGTTATAGCAGCAAGTGCCCAAAATTGGTGCTCCTGCCCAATAGGCCGTCCCTTATTTTGCAAAATTTCGAAATGTTATAAGTTCGTTAGTGGAAAATGATCGTTTTAGCTAAAAAATGATCGTGTCAAAATTTGAAATCCGTATCTCAAGGCTAAGTGGTCCCTCAAGGGGCCTAAAGTTGTCAAAAATTGTATGGGACTAAAAAAACATGAATTTTTTTTCGACAAAACAAATACGCTATTCCACTAAAACCGGTGATTTTAGGACCCTTAAGGGCCAAAAATGTGCTTAGATTTGCGATATCTCTACTCGTTTCCAAGATATTGTCAAAAAACCACTGAAAAATCAGCATTTTTGACAATTTTTTTAGATTCCGAAGGAAACTTATCCTATTTTGTTCAATTACTCAAAAACGAGTAGAGATATCGCAAATCTAAGCACTTTTTTGGCCCTTAAGGGTCCTAAAATCACCGGTTTTAGTAGAATAGCGTATTTTTTTCGTCGAAAAAAATTTCATGTTTTTTGGTCCCATACAATTTTTAACAACTTTAGGCCCCTTGAGGGACCACTTAGCCTTGAGATACCGGCTTCAAATTTTGACATGATCATTTTTTAGCTAAAACGATCATTTTCCACTAACGAACTTTTAACATTTCCAATTTTTGCAAAATAAGGGACGGCCTACTGCCCAAATGGTCCCAGACCCCATTATTTTCAGATCATTCAAACAAATATTTATTCTGATCTCCATATTTATGAAACTATGCTATTATATCCCAAGTAACAGAACTAGCTGTATAACGGTTTCTTAAGCTAAAGTTTGCTTAAGAGTAGTTTGTTCCACTCTTGAGCAGCAAAAATGTTTGTTGGGATTAGAATAACCAGCCACAGAAATCCAATGTCGCGACTGTTCGTGTGACTAACATTTAGTTTGCCTCGCTCTTACAGCGTCAGTAGCGGTACTACAAGTGTCAAATAAATTTTGTTTACCAAAACAAATGTCCTCTACAAGATGGGCACTTAACCATAATCAATTATTACAACTAAAGTTATTAAAATAATTAAATAGGAAAACTGAGTACAGCGCCATTGGCGTTCTAGTGTATTTCTATTGCTATTATTGAGCTTGTTTTCTGTACTCCAGTACCAGTCCAACAAGGAACAAGATTGCTCAAACGTGTTACGACGGTACTCTACCCTTTTCTTCTCGATAGTCCAGTCTTCACCGCCATTGACTGAGTGCGAAGCGCTTGCAAATCCGGTAAATATCGATTTTGCTTTCCAAAACAAACCCAACCGGTTAGGGCTTCTCCCGGGGGTATAAGGTACCTCTGCACATGGAGGCCAGTAGCTCACATTTATTTAAGACCTGCTGCAAATGGCAAGCATCCTTAATTATTGAGCCGGACGAAAGGCACACTGTACTGCACTGTTGGCGTAGGTGGGGTAGCGGAATATGCGGGAAACAGCATTCGGGTCCAAAATGGTTATGGAACCTTTTCTCGAATGTGGTATAGGTGTACTTACATACATGATTGTTTGTTTGGCTACAGCTGGACTTTCCGTGGAAATGTTGCGAGCGTATCGTTTATCATGTCCCGTTTTGTGCCTTTGAACCTTTGGGCACTAATGGATGTAGAAGGCACTTTTGCCCACCTTCCTCTTACCGGCTGTTATAATGAGGTTGCTTGTTTCATAAGAAGAAATGTACAATAATGGATTTCCTAGATTTTTAATTGGACAATTATTCTATTGAACGGGCTGAAATTGAACCGATTTCGGTGGAAATGCAGACACGTGGGCACCGGTCATCTGGGGGGATGGTATAGGTAATGAATGACAGAGGGGTGGAAAAAGAGTGTAGGTTTAGTACAATATTTCTCCTTTTTTTTACACAATTTTCTACAGCATCTGTACTCCTTATGGCTAGTTACCATATCGTGAGAACTTAGCAAAAAGGTAGGACAAGTAAATGCATTTCTAGGTTTCTTATTTCATGCAAGGAAATGGAACTGCTGTGTGGCTCCGTGGTCGTGCGGCTGGGGTCACCAAGCTTTTAGTCGCATCGTGCTGATGAGTGTGGGTTCGATTCCCGCCGCAGCTGGGCGTTGCATGCTAGTCCGTTGTCTAGTATCGTGATTCCTTCAAAGAGCAAAAAGCTCACTGAAAGCATTGAACGTGTCATGATTTTCCATAGCTTAGTGCGGTCGATACTGTCGCATGCCGCTTAGAAGTCGATGAACAGGTGATGCGTTGGGACCTGTTATTCGCGGCCTTTCTAAATGATTTGCCGTACTTCC
Organism: Aedes albopictus; assembly: GCF_035046485.1. NCBI lineage: Eukaryota > Metazoa > Arthropoda > Insecta > Diptera > Culicidae > Aedes > Aedes albopictus. The sequence goes on from NC_085138.1 coordinate 131,740,415, forward strand.
CACGAACTAATTCGTTTTAGGTGACAGACGACGGAAGATGATCTGGTATAGCACTCTGTAGGCAGATAGCACTTGTGAATGGGCAAGATTACCACTTCCTTGCACTCCTCCGGTAGCTGTTTGGTTTCCCAGATCCTGACTACCAACCGATGCAGACTGGTGGCCAACTTTTCTGGGTCCATCCTGATGAGTTCAGCTACGATACCATCCTCTCCAGCTGCTTTATTTGGTTTTGAGCTGTTGAAAGGCATCCTTAACTTCCCTCAGCGTGGGAGCTGGATCATTTCCGTCCTCTGCTGCATTGGCGTAGTCGTTCCCTTCGTTTCGAGGTCTTCCGTGACTACGATCTTCACGCCATTCAGGTGCTCATCGAAGTGCTGTTTCCACCTTTCGATCACCTCACGTCCGTTCGTCAAGAGGCTCCCGTCTTTATCCCTGCATATTTCGGCTCACGGCATGAAACCGTTTCGGGATGCGTTGAGCTTCTGGTAGAACTTCCGTGTTTCTTGGGAACGGCACAGTAGTTCCATTTCTTCGCACTTTGCTTCTCCCAGGTAGCGGTTTTCCTCCGAAAAGGTGGGTCTGCTGTTCCCACATCTGTTTATATCGATCCACGTTCTAGCGGGTTTCTTGCTGCAATATTACCGCCCGTACTGCGTTTTCTCCTCCAAAATTGCTATGCAATCCTCGTTGAACCATTCGTTTCGTCGACTCCTTTCCACGTATCTGATGGTGCTCTCGGCTGCGCCGTTGATGGCTGCTTTTACTGTTCTCCAGCAGCCCTTTAGAGGGGCCACACCATCTGGCTACGCTGCCTCGAGGTTCTGCGCGTATGCTGACACGACATCCGGTTGCTTCAGTCGCTCTAGGTTTTACTGTGGCGGTCGCCGGTACCGTACATTGTTGATGACGAGAAGTTTTGGGCGCAGTTGACCACCAGGTCGGAGTCGATGTTAGCACCACAATAGGTCCTGACGTCGATAATGTCGGAGAAGTGCCGTCCGTCAATCAGACGGTGGTCGATTCGCGATTCCATCTGCAGTGATGATCTCCAGGTGTACCGATAAGGGATGTGGTGGAAAGAGGTGCTACGTATGACCAATGGTCATTGACCAAATTGTCGTCGTGGCTTGGGCAGCGGTCGTACTCGCGTTCAAGCTGCGCGCAAAATACGTCTTTGTCATCATCAGTGATTCCGGAGTGAGGACTGTGCACGTTTATTATGCTCAAATTGAAAAATCAGCCCTTGATCCTCAACCTGCACATTCCTTCGTCGATCGGTCATCAACCGATGACGCGCTTCTGCATGTCGCCCTTCACAACAAAAGCTGTTCCCAGCTCACGTGTGTTGCCGTAACTCTGGTAGATGGTGTGATTAACCTCTAAGCGTTCGCACCACGTATCCTGTCCAACACACCTCCTGCAGCGCTACGATGCTGAACCCGCGATTCTTCAGTACAGTAGATCGGTGAGTTCGGGTGCTCCCAATGAAGATAAGAGATTGGCAGTTCCACGTACTGAGTTTCCAATCGCAAGTCCTTTTCGTTCGCTGGGGTCTTTGCCGTTGGTCTAGGTTCTGATTATTCTGTTGCTGATTTTCCGTTACAATGGTTTTACGGCTGACTCGTAAGGCCGGACACCAACCCTCTACTTGCCGGAGGACCATACCCAAGTAACCAAAAGTTCAGATAAAAGGGTACTTTATAAGCTAAGCAGCTTGTTCGAGGTTGCTCATCAGCCTTCTAAGCAGCTTCATTTTTAAGTAATTTTGGAACTTGAAAGTTCACATAAGCACGCTGAATAGCTTTCTAAGCAGCTTCTGACAGAACTTTGACAAAATTCAAGCAGAAACAAAAATGTGTTTTTCAGAATCACAACCCTGTTGGTGGGTTTGTGATTCATGTCTGGAAATTCCTTCTGATAATTATATTTTCACACATGTCGCTGCTATGTAGATTTGAACTGGATCCTTCTGCGTGATAGCCTGCCAACTTACCGCTCCCCTGCTGAAGACACTTGACAAAGTCAAGCTAACTTCACAACTGTACAAATGTGCAAAACTAGCTGCCGACAGAAAATCGATTCAAGTCAGACTTAACCTGCTGGCCACTCAATCGCAACTGTAGTACTGTGGTAGAGCGTAGGGTTCTCACGCAGCGACTATCGGTTCGAATCCGATGGGCAGCAATTTTTTGTTTTGCTCAAGCCTAGTATTCATTGATTTGACAAATCCATATTTGTCTTTTATTCGTATATGCTTAAACAGTTGTTTTCTGTGAAAGAAGTAAATTTAATCTTCATTAAATCACAATGCTACTGAACTGAACTTCTATGAACTTGAAAGTTACGACGAAGTTCCGAGTAGCATCTTAAGCAGCTTTAAAGTTCCGCGAAGTTCAGATAAAGCTCCAGATGGAACTTTCTGGCTGCTTAAGAGGTTAACAATGAGCCTTGCCGGAACTTGTGACCGAAGTTCCAGCAAGGCTCATCGTTAGCCTCTTAAGCAGCCAGAAAGTTCCATTTGGAACTTTATCTGAACTTCGCGGAACTTGAAAGTGCATTTTGTCATGGGAACTTTTGGTTACTTGGGTAGTGCATAGTTGAACTCAGAGTCCTTCCCTGGACTTGGACGTTGATCAGCTGCCACTAACATGGGGGTCGGACGCTGTTGTTGTGAGTCGCTCCTCCTGAAGAACAGATGTTCAGGGATGCAGAAGAAAAACCCCCTTTTCTGTCAGCTTACGACCAAAGTTCCCATCGGGGTTACCCGATCTTCCATAAGGTTGTTCGCAGCCTGGCCGGTGCAACGCGAAGGTAGGGTTAGCAGCGGCTGGGCAGAAACTAGTGTTCTCAACGGAGTCTATACTGCGCGAATTACCCAGCATTTACCGTGCCAGTACCAAAATGTGTTGGTGCAAGTATGAAAGTTTACTCCTGCTATCATAAATAGTTCCATTTTCATCCGTGGGTGCGCTGCTAACAGTGACTCCAGAATTTCAGCAGTGCCGTTAGTCTTCTTGATAAAGTGGTCTTCGCTATTACTCATTCCCAAATCAAAAGTTTATCTCATAAGAGTACATGCAAACCCATATGGTAGTTTAAATATTTGGCAAACACATTTTATCTGCACCACACAAACTTATAAGAACGTTTAGGTTTCGTTGTATACCTTCCTGTGCGAAATACCAGCTTGCGAAATGTAAGCAAAGAAAGACATAAAATGACCGCGAAACGCTAAAATCTACCACGCCGCATGTGGGGGTGGGTTCCTTCTATAGGAAAGACGATGATGGGGATGATCACCGGGGGGAGGCAAACTAAAGCAAAACAATAAATAAACATTGTGAGCAAATTTATTGAGTCATAAAAAGAAGGATATAAAGAAAAACTCTAGAACAAATATAAATAAACATTGTATACTAAATTATCACGACTTTTGTATGTGATGCATTCTCTAGCTGTGTAGGTTGAGGAGAATGGTTCAAAATGCTCAAGGCTTTTAATTGATAATCTTTGCATTTTGCATTTGCATGGTAGCTAAGTTTAATTTTCAACAGCTGTTTCTCTCTACTTATATTTATGCATTGTATTAACATAAGCTTTCTTTCTGGCGTTACATTCCAACTAGGATAGCGCCTTCTCAGCTTCTCAGCTATGTGACCTATAGACACTTTCACAGTTAGTACATATCTGGAAGTGAGAAAATGATCATGGTCGTATTCTTCATTCGCATTTCCAACAAAATATCTCATTATGTATTTGAAAATAAGTTACATCAAATGTATAGCCCTTACCTGTAAAATTTTGTTCATCTTCTTATGTTCTTCTGGATGTTCTGGATGTTCTTCTATTGAAGCTTTTTCTCTAAAATTTCCAAGAACCTGATACGCCATCAGCGGAGGGGGTAGCCTACTTCCCAAATACCATTGACCCCCGCGCCACATGACCCGTCGAAATACCAAGTGCCGCGCCACCGCGCCGTGTATCGGTTGTTCTTGTTCGATTCTCCTTTTTTTGCGCGCCACCCCATAACGGAGTCTTTAGTTTGGCTTGGAAGAATAAGCGGCATGCTGCGTGTTGCATTGCATTGACGCGGAGGCCGGTATGCGGCGCGACACGGGCTGACATATGGCTTTGGCGTGAGCAAAAAAAAAACGAGATGAGAAAAGAAGAAAGGCGCAACCCCCTTTTACTTGCGTGCTGACTAGCTGGCAATAAAAAAATATTTCCGGTTTGGTAAATTCTATTTCTTTTTTTATCCTCGATTTTGTTGCACATTGCATTCGATTGGGTTGACATTGAACTTTGTTGGACACTTGATCATACATAACGTAACGGTAA
>NC_085138.1:133632755-133707255 GCF_035046485.1 Aedes albopictus
TAACAAACAGCTCCCAAAAATATCATTTGGGATTCCACGCATAAAATACTTTTATATTACAATTAAACAACAAAATAATTCAACACACGAAATAATGCAATTATGTCACAACACTATAACGTAATACAAGAAGAAGCTATTTGTAATTGGCTAGGGCATTTTTAGGATGCTAATCCTGATAACTTTTCCGTTTCACAGGCGCATAGACGGTGAGCGGTTCAACCCGAGCAGACGAGAATAGCAACAGCATAATAAAATGTGTTATTTTGGAAAAATAACTGAGTAGCGGAAAGAGTTATTTTCATGTTATTTACATAACATATCCTGTTATAAACTTGTCTGTCATAAGCGCCAAAATAACAAATATTATAACAAAAAACCCTAATTAATCCCCCTAGCGGTGATGGTGCCTTTCTCGTGCTTTAAAATATCCTTTCAACAAAACTCGAGCGACATGTTGATGACATTGACATAAATACAAAATGAAAACTGCTTGCTAAATCTACTCAATATGGATACATTTTATATTAGCATAACATCCAATATTCAGAAAATATAAGACAACGATCCAAAACTCAAACCAAACAAGTGTCATGAAGCCGCAAAATTTTGAAACAACATTTTAGATTTTCCGGTCATCATTTTATGACTCCGGATATCTACCCCAACTAAACTAACCGCCATCTTGAACATTGAGACACCATCTTGGATGTTCTGGTATTCATTTTTGGACTCTGCACCTAATATTACATAAAATAGTCGCCGTATTGAATTTTGGCATGTCGTTTATGATTTTCTGGTTACCAGTTTTGGACGAAGACCGGCATTCTTCCCCATTCAAACTATAGTCATATTGCAGACCTTGTGAAACAGCGTACAGATTGGGTTTTCTGATTACAAATTTTGAATTCTGGACATATTTTCATACAAAATATGTCCATAATGCAAGAATTGAAAATCCTAAAAAATAGGCACTAACTTGAATACTGGGCCATTATCTTGGACTTTGGATCGCTATCTTGGATAATCTGGTTTCCCATACCAAATACACTTATTTTACATAGTTTTAGAGCTCAAAATTCCTTAAATCAGCCACCATCTTCTGTTGACGCGATCAAATTCTTATTTTTCCATTCAACGTTGACCCATCCTGCTATTAATTTACACCTTAGGAATCTGAAATGGTACGATTTGATGAGATCACTTTAGTTTTGTCTATATTTTGTTCTCATATATGAGAACTTAGACCTATTCGTCGCTGTTGTTCATATCTAATGTTTATCAGCCCATTAAACAAAGCCACGATTTAATTTTTCACATGAACGTTGGTTCTGATACACAACAGCTAGTCTCTAATGTGATCTTAGGCTATTTTCTTGCTAACCGTTCATTAGATTATCAAAAAATCTGCGATCTGATGTGTCGTATGTATGGGTTTGGTTCATTTTTATATGTGGTAATTTCCGGTGGGATAGCCGGATCAGATTCCATGAGTCATGGACCATGACACTACCGGTTGTCCCAATTATGGTCTGAGAATACTTTATTGCTATTTATTCACCTTTACCTAATCACCGCGATTTGATATATCGCATGAATGGGTTTGCTTCACTTTTACTTCTAACCCGCAACACTACCGGGAATCTAATGTGGTCTGACCCCATTTTTCCATCAGGTTGTCGATAAATCGTGATCAGTCTTGTTAGAGATCACAGTCATTTGAACCTTTTCGTCGATATTCGGCCTCATTTGTCTCCGACATTCGCAACACAAGCAATCAAACTACTGTTCGAAACAAAAATGTCAAACGAATGCACTTCACCACGATAGTGGCTTCGGGAGACGGTTTGGCATTTGTAATTCCTGTCTTCTTCCATAATAAGAGCTATGTTGCCCATCTGTGTGTCGTATTCAATGCAACATGCAATAATAAACTAATATTAACATTCATAATCGGAATTGGCTGAAAATCTATGCGTAAGGCTAGAATTAGACACATGTCATCGTGTCAGATGACATTGATTTGACCCTTTCTTATATTTACTGATCTTCGTTCTACTGCTCGTGTTATGTTTAGGTAAGAGGTAACGATAGCGCACGAATATAACAAAGCCGACTGACACCCGACTGCGGCAACGAAATGAAGGTAGTAAAAAGTGTCGAATGTTTACAAGACTGGTCGTGATTTGATGTACCGCATCCATGAGTTTGGTTAAATTTTACATTTTACTACCCGGATCTGATTCCGGGTAACTACCGGCTGAACCAAATATGGTCTAACATTAGTGTCTTGTTAACTGCTCATCGGTTAACCAAAAACCCGGATTGATCCACCTAGTGGTGATAGTGCCTTTCTCGTCGAATATGTACTCATGACGTTTCCGTTGACGTGAGCTGAAATGTTCCTGAATCATGAGAATACTTTACTTAGAATTTTATCAGAGTCATCATTGAATTTACTTTAAACTTATTGATGGCACATATTCCGACGTAATGTTAAACGTATAGGCAGAGCTGAAAAATATCAGACCTCTCAGTTGACAGCTTGACCTCCTTCACTATCACTGGAGGCCGATCAACACCAAGACGATACAACTTTTTCACAAACACAGATACCTTAACGATTTTCAACAAAGTATTTTCTACACACTTCTACACACGCTATATTTTATTATCATTGGCTACAAGATACATGCAAAATTTGACAAAAACATGCAAGTAACTGAAATTTTTCATACTGAATCCCATTCAACTTTCAACCACATTACAGTGCGTGAGGGAGCAACCAGTCGCACAAAAATTTTACGCAGTCATTTTAGACGCGAAAGAGAATTGAAAAAGTTTGTTCGCAGTTATTACGATTAAATTTTAATTTGCCCATACAACGTTGCCCCATCCTTCTACATTATTACACTTCAGGAATCTGAAATGGTGTGATTGGATGAGATCGTCTTAGTTTTGTCAATATATCTATCGCTTGCTTTAATTTTACTCACTTTTGAATTCCGACGAAGCATCCAACGCTAGTTTTGGAATACTACCGGTAGTTTCTTATGTGGTCTGAGACTATTTTCTTGCTTACCGATCATCAGGTTATCGGAAAATCCGCGATTTGACGTGTCGCATGCATGGGTTTGGTTTGCTTTTATATTTGGCCACTTCCAGCGGAACACTCGGAACCGGTTTCGGAACACCAGGGATAGGGTGCGACTCAAAACTCTTTGCGTGCCGCACACGCTGCTACGAGACAGCACGACAAACTAGAAGGAGACGAGTACGCGCAATCGGTTGTGTGTTGCTCGCTTACTTTGCCGCGCGCTGGAGCACTCCTGTCTCTCACGCTCTGTCGTACAGGGTGCGGCAGGAAAAAATGCGAAAAGTTCAAGGCACTATTACACGCTAAATATGGGATATATTTGACTATTTTTTCATGACAGTGTATCAATCAATGTCTATATTCTAGCACTGAAAAATAAAAATGAACATATTTGATGTTTCATCTCTGATAATGTTAGCCTAATAAGCGGGTATCAATAAACTGCGCGCCCAATGGTCATTAAACAAAATGACTATAACAGTAATAAAATTAGCTTAAATTCGATGAACAACCAGACCACACTAATACAGAGCCATGTTGCTTCACATACTAGATTAAAAAAGTACATATATTTGATGATATTGTAGAGAAAGTTAAAAAAAAATGTTTTATGAGGTACGAAATTTAGCAACCTGTGTACTTTTCTGCGGTTTGAAAATTCTGATTGTCTTCAGCTTCAGGCGCCGCCCTGTAAAGGTTAGTGACCAAAATGGGAAATTTTTAATTAACTTTTCAGAAAACTAGCCTATTATAGATCATGGAACGTTGAAACATAGATTGGTTAATGTCAAATGGACGAAAACGAGGTTTGAAGTTGAAAAACACTTTCGCATTTTTTCCTGCCGCATACTGTATGCACTCTCTCGGTGCTTGTCTCCGTGCTTTGCACTTGGCTTGATACTACGCATGATTGGAAAAATTTCGAATCAAACGACCCATCACTTGTCAACCCTTGACAAGTTTAACAACTTTGCCGAAAACACAAACTCTTCAATTAATTTATTAAGTGATTTTTTCTGTTTGGTGACAAGCACAGTCCCAAGCACCGAGCATTACTCCCTGCGCCGTAGAGGTAGTGCTGCGATTGTCTCTCGCACAATTACGAAAGCTCTCACTCATACGTCTCTTGTCTCTTGGCAAAACGGGAGACAGGCACTTGAGATTGTGTGAAGCACATGCTTTTTTCGCACCGCACGGTGCATGCCGTCAATCCCTGCGGAACACCATCGGTTGTCCCAAATATGGTCTGAAACTATTTTCTTGCTAACCGTTCGTCAGGTTACCTAAGGAGCCGCGATTTGATGTGTCGCATGCATGTGTTTGGTTCACTAAAATATTTGGCGGTAGAGCGGGCCTTGTTTGATGATTAGAACACAAGACTATCCTGCCAAGGGCCTGGGATCGAATCCCACTCCCGACATATTCACAAAACGTAGGTTCTTCCTTCGGAAGGGAAGGGAAGGGTCCCGAGATGAACTAGCTTCGAGTTGAAAATCTCGTTAATAAAGACAAAAAAAAATTATATTTGGCCACTTCCGGAGGGAACCCGGAACCGGTTCCGGAACACCACCGGTTGTCTCAAATATGATCTAAAACTATGTTTTACTAACCATTCATCAGGTCGCCTAAGGAGTCGCGATTTGAAGTGTCGCATGCATGAGTTCGGTTCACTTTTATATTTGGCCACATCTGGCGGGACATACGGAACCGGTTCCGGAACACTACCGGTAGAATCTCAGGTTGTCTGAGACTATTTTCTTGCTTTATCATTCATCAAGTTATTGAAAAAGCCGCGACTTGATGTGTTGCATGCCTGGGTTTGCTTCACTGTTATATTTGGCCACTTCCGGCGGGACCTCCGGAACCGGTTTTGGAACACCGGTTGTTTCTTATGTGATCTGAGACCATTTTCTTGCTAACCGTTCATAAGGTTATCGCAAAGGGCGCGATTTGACGTGTCGCTTGCATGGGTTTGTTTCAATTTATATTTGTCCACTTCCGGCGGGACGCCCGGATCCGGTTCAGGAACACTACCGGTTCAGATATGATCTGAGAATATTTTCCTGTTAACCGTTCATCAGGTTATTGAAAAAGCTGCGATTTGATGAGTCGCATGTATGGGTTTGGTTCACTTTTATATTTGGCCACTTCTGGTGGGACCTTCGGAACCGGTTCCGGAACATTACCGGTTCAGATATGGACTGAGACTATTTTTTTGCTTACCGTTCATCATATTATCGAAAATGCCGTGGTTTGATGTATCGCATGCGTGGGTTTGTTGCATTTTCATATCTAGCCCCTTCCTGGGGTACCGATCCGGAACGCCTAAATGGCCATAATTCCGGAACGGCTGGACCGATCCGAACCATTTTCAATAGCAAACAATGGGACCAGATTCCGCGTCGAATGAACCGTCGGTCATTAAAATCGGTTGAGATTTACTGCCGAAAAGTGACGTGAGTTCGTTTGTACACATACACACACACATACACACACACATACACACACACAGACATCACCTCAATTCGTCGAGCTGAGTTGATTGGTATATGTGACTCGAATCTCCGGGCCTCCTATCAAAAAGTCATTTTTGGAGTGAACATATAGCCTTTCCAGTACACTTAGTGTACGAGAAAGGCAAAAATGTTCCTGGAAGACCTGTTTAATAACATGTTTTGTTAGTTTCAATAACAACTTAATAACAGCGAATTTTGAAAATATTTTAATAACAAATTTTGATATGAATACGTTATTGATAACAATCTGAATACAACATTTGCTTTTTTTTCTGTTGCGGATAGGAACTCCTCCAAAGTCCCATATGCATTCAATGGGATACGCAACAATAGGATCTATTGTTAAATGTTTCATTCATAATTGGGACGCTTTTTTTTTTTGTCGCAAGCGATTTCTTATCGAAAACAGAGAGAAACAATAGTTTTCGTTTATTTTCCAAACAGCTTACGATGAAAAACTACCGTCGTTTTGAAACCCTTTATTAGGTGGTTTATTGAATATAAGATTAATTTACATTATTACCTCATTGATTGACACATTTATCCTAGTTAATCTAAGTGGGCTCGATGCAGTGAAATCAATAAAAATAAAATGTCTAAAAATAATCAATGTTGTCGGGGCCCGTGGCGTAGTTGGTCACACGTTCGCTTCATATGCGGATGGTCATGGGTTTGATTCCCAGCCCCGGCACATGCAATTTTTCGTCAGTTGCTCTTCACCGAGAGCGGCTGACACTGACCCTCTTCTGAGCCCCATGGCTCAAACGGACCCGGATACCTGGATATCGGCGAACTGCTACTCATAATGGACCCCCAATTGGACTAGGAACAACGGCCATCCATCATCCTTGTGCTCGTCATTCTACCATGTATAGAGTAGAAAAGTGAAAGCAGCAGAAAGGCAACCAGTTCGATAAAGTATAATAGAACACATCTAGGCGCAGTACAATACTGTAGGTGCAGCTGTCAATTGAAATCGCTCACGTAGTGCCCTAGTGGACAATAGAGCTGTAAATTAGGTTAAGTGATTAAGAATAAAAAAATAATCAATGGAGTTCTTGATAACTTATTTTTTACATTTTTGTCGAGAATGTGTTGTTCGTCGTTGATTTCCACCAGTTGATCCAGAATGTTTCATAAAATGGCTAACACTCTATTACACTCTCTATTTTCGTATTCATATCTAACTGAAACTGGGACAAAAAAAAACAGGTATACTTTTCAAAGTGCTTATAAAACAAAAGGCTGATAATTTGGCTCTGTAACGTAATGTCAGTAAGAAGATGAACTGATGACAAAATAATATTTTCTCTTACAGTTCCTCACGGAATGCTGTGAACAACGAAAATCTCGAATGGTGTAGTTTTGATTGCAAAGCTAGTTATGTTGTAATATTAATGATCAAATATTTGTACTAGTCTCAATGACACAATAATAACTGAACTTGTGCTACAACAAAACAAGTGATTGAAATGTAATTTAAAGAAAATATACCAAGAGCACGATCATAACAAAATAAGATTGCCCAACAGAACATGTTATGGAACAGTGATGACCTTATAAGTTAATAATAACAAACCGAGATATAAAAACAGGTTTTGTGATTCCGTTGTTATTATTTTGATATTTTCCTCTGCTCGGGAAGGCAGTTGTTTAACACCCAGTAAAGTTTTCAAGAATAATCACACATATGCCGTGTTTTATTCTTGCGACCAGTAATTGCTTCTTAGTCGGGCCACCATCAACGAACCATTTATCGTATAACCTAATCCTACGATATGAACTCCGTCGCCCAAACAGCGAAAATATTGTAAAATCTGGTCTATTAACGCAAAACTAAAACAGCTGCCTGAATCTATTTGGCCGCTCTAGTCATATCAACCTTCCAAAACAAACTGTAAGCTGTCCTGTAGCAAGATTTTGTTGATCTCGTTTTCTATAATGACTCGAAGAGAACCAATTTCACATTGCCGGCACTGCGGGTATTGATTGCAGCTGCTGTTGATGGTAACGCACATTCAACCTCCAGTTGGTATGAAACCCTCCACTCAGGACCACGTCTCAGCGATCTGATATACGGCTTCGTAATTCTTCGTAAACATGGACTATCCGAAATCCTCCGTTAAGTATAATCCTCCGACGAACCACCGTGACCAACTCGCAACGAAAGTGAGGTTACTGTTGGCAATGTTTTGATATTTTGACAGCTGTTGTGTTGTTATGAATGTAGTTATATATAAGTTATTTTGATGTTGCAAAGATTTTCCTTAAACAAAAATATGGCTGATGTGTAGTACGGTTGAAAACATGTATTTTTGATGCTGTTAAAACTCTCTTCCACAAGCTGTTGTGGAGTTGCTATCGGAATGTAATTCAAGCGTAACCTCAACTTATTTCTACACCCAAACACTGGAATTGTTGACAAATGTTTTGTGTATTTTGTTCAGATTACAGTACCGATCAAAAGAATGTATACACAAATAAAAATATGTAACAAATTGGAGCATTTCTCTTGTTTTTTTATGAACTAAAGAAAACTATGTTTGTTACTTGAGTCATAGCCAGTAGTGAGCGGCTGGCTGGTTAAGATTAATTTATATTTCTGACTTTGTTAGAAATTGAAATTGATCTTAATATGTTTGAACGGCACTGTTAGCCTCATAGAAGAGCTGCCATATTGCTTTTCGTGTGGATTGAGAAAAAGATTTCATCAAACCGTACCATTTAGTAGGCTCAACTTATAATTTACAATTAAATACAATGGCGGTTGAATTTTGGATGAGTAAAATCCACTGTTTCACCATAAATCTCGAACCGCAAGTGAAATGTCTCTACTGCTATTGAGTGTTGATAATGCAATGTCATAACTTTTATGAGAATTGGTTACAAAATGTCATACTTGGTCATTCCCACATATCACTTAATTTTCATTCCTAATTTGCAAGAGTATATTTTCACCTTTGTTTTGCCAATTGTTACGTAGTGTACGCATCCATATAGTTTCTATAAAAAATGGTTTGTTAAATAAATGATACGGGTATCATTTATTTAACAAACCTACGGGTCCGTAGGTTATATTACCTTCATATAGCCTAAATACAGCTTATGCATGTGATATGTTATATAAAAGTTGTGCATCCGTTATATAACGTTGAAGTGACTTAATTAAAGCCAATGAATATAATTTAAAGCATTTTACAAGCTTTTTTATAGACAAATAACTTAATTTGAGTTAATTAATACATGAAAGCTGGACGGAACGCATTTATAAGTACTATTAGTGTATTGGGATACATGTTATATAACCTGAAAGATGTTTTATAAGCCGCCATTTTTTGCACTGTTTTGAATATATAAGTGTTCAATATAACGTTAATAATGCACGAAAAATACAACAAAACTTGTATGAAACGTGTATTTTAAACTATTATATAGCAAGCTGTGTCACTTGGGATGTGTATACCGTGTGGCAGGCACAAGCAAGCAAGAAAAGTAATTTCCATTACGATAAGTTACCATCTTTTCCCAATCATTCTCTCCGAAAATTCCAAAATAAAAAATTCGAAGTGATAGGAATCTCTGGAGAATTCCTGGGAGGGATCATAGTAAAAATCTTCTCAAAAATCTCTGGAAGAATCCCTAAAAGTATATCTGGAGTGATTCTGACAGCAATCCCGGAAGAAATCCCCCAAAAATGCCATGGAGGCATTCCTTCATGATTTTATGGAGGAATGTAGGATTCCTAGGAGGAGTTCTGTGAGGAATATCATAAATTAATCACGTGCAAAATATACGGGAGGAATTCCGCTTGGAATTCCTTGAGCAACCTTGTGGGAGAAATTCCGGTAAGAATCCTGAAAGTTTCCCCTAGAAAAACCATGTAAGAAATCCCTGGAAGAAACTTGCGAGAAAACGCTGGAGCAATTCCTGTAATCGCTGAAAAAGTTCCTAGAAAAACCCTAGAATAATCCCTGGAATCTGAATTCTATGGAAATTCTATGGAATTCTAATGGAATCCTGAAGGAAACCGTCAAGAAATCTCGGCTAGAATGCTGAAGAAATCCCGGAAGGACAACCGGTAGAAGTCCCAGGAGAAATTTCCTAAGGAATTTCATAGAGAAATCCCGAGGAGGAATGCAGGGAGCAATCACTGGATTATGGCATTACTTTCTAGAAAAATAACTTGTTTTTTTTTTTTTAATTTATTTCCTTTTATTTCTACTGAGTGCTATGTGTGAGCCATGGAAATGGATTTAGAAGTATTCCAGGAAAATGTTATGGAAATTATCGAATTTGAAAATAAATGTATGGTAAAATCGATAAAGCCGTATTTTAAGATTTTTTCCAACATTCTGAAAATTTGAGGATTCCTAGAAGAAATTTTGAGAGCACAGCTTAATTTTCAGTATTTTGTATGTTTATTACAATTCCTTTAGTAGATTTAGTAGAATTTCATCTTCATGCCAGAGTTCATGGTGAAACTGCAAGAATTTATAGCTGAAAATAAAACAAATCAGTAAAGTTTGTTGTGTAATCGGTTATATCGCTTTTGCGAAATCCAAAGATAATTTGTAGTGAATCCCTGCTGTTATCTCTGGAGAAGTTGCTGGTCGATCACCATAAAGAATTAACACTTAACAAAAACTTGTTCTAGCGCGACTGCTAGGGTAGGTTCACAAAACTCTAAAATCAAAAGGAAATTCTAATGGAAAATGCTGAAGAAATTTTTGAGAGATTCCATGCTAAGCTCCCTAGAGAATTTTTGACTTGAGCTGAAAAAGAATTTCCTGTTAGATTTCTTGAAAATCTTCAGGGGAAAACGGGGCTAAATTTTTGGCCAATTTCTCCACAAATTTCATTAGAAATTTTCTCAAGAAATCAGTGGATTTAATCAACCATGGATTCATCCTTATTTTAGTAAACCAATCTCTCAGCTCAAAAAGTTCGGACTGAAACTTTTCAAAATAATCTGCTAGATTTCCTAAAAAAATATAGTTAAGAACGCCATAAAATTATCTGCAGTCTTGTTGCTATTATTCAATCCAATGTGCTATATTTGCGAATTTATTAAGTTGAAGATACCTTCAAGCTACAAGTTGATAACGTTGATTTCGAAGCGTGCCAACATATTTGTAGAATGTTGTTGGCTTTATGTGTATAAATGTGTAACTATACAACATTGTTTATTATTAGAGAGGATAACCTTACTTGTTCGTTTCTTGTTTGTGAATCGATATGCGTATCGAAATCTGTAGGACTACAGATAAAATGGAAGGGGTGACCACGTTGAGCCTCGCACACGCTAACTAACTACTTTTTGCGACGATCAACAAACTCAACTGTCATCCTAGGTATAATTTAGACTCTACATATAAGACTATTGGAAGTAAAATTAATCCACTTTCATATTTTTTGAACCAAAGAAACTGTTGCCAAAGAAACTATTGCCAATTTGAAAGCTTGTAATCATTTGTTTTATCAAATTAATGTCTAGTTCGATAGATTTTTGAAATACCGATTCCATGATACACGTTGCTGAAGAACGCCACATATTGGACAAAAACCAATCACGAAGTAATTCTGCTCGGCTGCTCGCTAAATTACCTCAGAAAATGATTCCACCCAATCAGGCTTCGACCCTATTTCGCCAACAACAGAAAGCCACCGAAACTGCTGAGTACGACATGTGATTAATTACACCACCACGCCATCGCATCCAAAATAGAAGCTTTTCCCACACCGATACCGCGAAACAGAAGCAGAACTGGGAGGCGGTGGCGAGGCTTCTGTTTTCCATCTCTCACGTCGTACTCGTCGTCGTCGTCACGGGTTAGAAGCTTTGTTTATCCGCGCATATCCTTCCTGCCACGCCAGCAGCAGCCCGTCAGGCCGAGAATAACGCACTAAGCCAACGAACAACGAGCGCCAAGGATTTCCAAATCATTTATTTAAAATTCCCATATCACCCATTAATGTCCTCTGTATTTCCCACTCTCTTGCTTGGTTTGGTTAGAGCTGCCCTCAACCGCCACCCACCTATACTATATCCTCTTGGAGAGGAAAGCCCATTGCCATTGCCTAACCCCATTCCGGTTGAACGATGGCTTTGCATGGTGGCTATATGGTAGGTATAGGACAGGGGGCTTTCTCGGAATTTAATGGAACCGTAATTAAGAATGTTAATTAAAAATATATTATTCGCTTCTGGCATCTGTTTTTTCGAAGGCTTCGCTTCTTTGTCATGAGAAGGAGTAACTTTTGCCAAAAACTTCACCAATGTGCCCAATATGGTTTGGTGCTCCCACACACAGCAGTCAGCCAGTAGTGTGAGGGAGGGCCAGACGCGGATTGGAGAAAAATCGGAAGGCGGAGGGAAATTAGATTTTTCCCATATGTGTTACGACGCAAAGTTGTGCTCGCTCCGTTCGCTCGTTAATTAATCTTGCGGAACGTTTAACCCGAAGGGCTCCTGGACGTCACTGTGCGGATTGTTCACGAAGATGGTTGGCAAATCTCTTTGTTGAATAATGAATGTTTTGGATTTGCCTAATGGATTGTGTTACGTACTAAATTCATTGTTGAAGTTTCCCACGAATGCTCAATTTGCTTCATTTTCGATTGAAATCCGTTTCCAAATCTAATTAAGCCCCAGTTGAGAAACTCTTGACCAAAGGTCAAAGATTCAGTTGGAAACCGTTTTCTCACAAACCATTTCCACTCGAGAGCAACTGGAATAGTCTGACCCCCGGCACTTTGATGGACATTTCAATTAGCGAACCGCGCTCCCGACATTCTTGAACCCTTTCTAATCCTCAGCTGGAATCTTACTGCTGCTTTCTTGAACCGAGAAAAAATCCTTTCCTTTTGACCCTAAGGGACATGGCTCACCCCAGGACGATTGGTCAGTGGTCAAGCAACTTCGCGCCGAAAATGGACAGTTTTGAATTTAAATTACACCACGGCATGGCATGGCATGGGAAACCAGTTTGGAAACGGTCAATTGACCAGAAACGTTGCAGCCTTCGGATCATAATTTTATGTTCGTTTAACGAGTGAGGCGATACACGTAGAATGGACGTTGTAAACAGTCTTGTAGAACATTACTTCTAATGGGACTTGGTTTGTTCCATGACGTACAATGAAGGGACGCCATACAAGAAAGTGATTTATTGAAATCCATGCGCAATGATAACTGGAAGTTTTTCCTTATAAATTAGTATCGTGTAGTGAACGCTAAAGGCTTGATAATCATAAATTCAAGAATGGTAAAGGTCAATGAAAATTAAATCAATTTACAATTTCATCGCATGCTTCAAAGAGTAATACAGGGAAAAGACACAATTATTTGGAAAAGTAAAATTTTATTCTGTCGGAAACCAAGGGCGTAGCCAGAGGGGAGCAGGGGGGCCGTGGCCCCCTCCTGGCCACCAGATTTTTTTTAAATTCGAGCCGACTCAAAGATTATCAATAATTCAAGAGTTTCAGAAATAAATATTTTAAAAAAGCTATTCTCTAGGCTATTTTAATAATTGAGGTTTTATCTACAATTATCAAATCTTTTTTTCTTGAGAATCACAGGAAATTTCGCAAAATATTTCTCCAAAAGATCCACTTTAATCTTATCATAGAATTTAAAGAAATAAAAAGCTTGAGTGAATGGTTAAATTTTGTGATGTTTATTCATAGAATACAAAAACAGCATGCCCAGTTTCCGGTAGGGAAAAACTTTGTAGTATTATATGCTGTTATAGAGTGCAGTTATGTGCTACTGCTACACGAATTTTCACTTGTATTCAGTTCAAGCAAACGTCATTCTAAGAGAATAATACCTGAGATTTCTTTACAAACTCTTTCAAGGATGTCTCCTGAAATTCCTTTGGGCATTTATTCAGGAACTTCTCCAGGGATTCTTTTAGAAACTCCTCAAGAGACATGTCCAGGAGTTTCTCTTTCGTGAATTCTTCCATCGAAATCTTGCCAGATTCAGATAGTTTTTTTTTTTCAGGGTTTGTTCCAAGAATTCAAGAATTCCTCCCACGATTCCTTCAGATTTTTTTACAGATACTGTATCTGCACAGATTATGTATCTGCAAGGATACATCGATGAATTCCTTCAGGAATTTTCCATAGCTTCCTTCAGTGATTCTAGCATGGATAGCTCCAGAGAGTTTTTAAGAATTCCTCTATGAGTTTCACCAGACATTCCTCCGAGAATTTCTCCTGGGATATCTTTAGAAGTTGCTCCAGTGATTGTTCCAGTGCTTTAATCGATGATTCCTCCAGAAATTTCTAGGAGTGCCTTAAATCATTGCACAAAACATTCTTTTGGGAGTCCATCCAAAGATTCAACCATAATTCGTCCAAAAATTATTGCATTTTTTCCTACAGAAATTCTTTCAGGAATTTGTTAAGAAAGCTTTCCTGGGATTTCCTAAGGAATTCCTCATGGGATTGCTTCCGGGATTCCTCCAGGTTTTCCTTGAAGCATTCCTCCAAGGATTCACCCGGGAATATCGTTTGTGGTTCTTTCAGAAACAACTCCAGGAATTATTTTTAAAAATCCTCCAAGGGTTCCTCCAGGAACACTTTTTAGAATTCCTTCAGGAGTTCTTCTTGGAATTCTTTCAGGAACTCCTCGAAAAATTAATCCATTGCTTCCTCCAGGAACTGATTAGGAATTCCTTAAGGAATGCCTCTAGGAATTGCTTCCAGGATTTCTCCTGGGGTTTCTTCAGGATCTGCTAAAGGGATTCCTCAAGGAGTTCTTCCACGAACTCTTCTTAAAATTCCTCCAGGATTTCTCCAAGGATTCCATCTGCAATTTCTTCTGAATTTTTTTCTGGGATTACTCCATTAATTTCTTCAGAGATTCCTCTAAGAGTTATTCCAGGTATCCTCTGGGAATTGTTGCAGTGATTCCCTTAAAAATTCATCCAAGGATTAATTCAGAAATGCGTATAGAAATTTCTCCAGGAATTCTTCTAGAGATTCCTCCAGGAGTATTTCTAGAGATTCCTCCGCTATTATCTACGGACATTCTTCTAGGATATCCTCCAGGGATTCCTCCAAGAATTTCTGCAGGGCTTAACTCGGGACTTCCTTCTGTGATTCTCTCTGGAGCAACTTATTTTAAAACATCCTCCAGGAACTATTTTTAGGGTTCCTCCAGCAATTCCTTCTTGTATTTTTTAAGGAACTTTTCCAGGAATTGATTCAGTACTTCCTCCAGGAACTGCTTAGGGATTCCCTTAGTAATTCGTCTTGAAATTGCTTCTGGGATTCCTTCTGGAGTTTTTTTTTATAAACTCTTCTAAAGATTACTCCCGATTTTTTTTCAAGAATTCCATCTGCGATTATTTCTGGTATTCCTATACGAATTCCCTAAGAGATTCATCCACGAATTTCTTCAGAAACTCCTCTAGGAATTACTCCAGGAAATCCTTCAGGAATTCCTTCAGAAATTCTTCCAGGTTTTTTTCTAGGAATACCTTCTGGATTTTTTCCAGAAATTCCGCTAAGAAATTTATAATTTATTTGTCCAGGAATCTTCCAGTATTCCCTCCAGGCATTGCTACAGGCATTCCTCCAGGAATTGCACTAAAAACTCCTCCAGAGAATGCTCTAGAAATCCCTCTGGGAATTTCTCAGGGGATTTCTTCAGAAATTTCTCCCAGAGCTCTTCCAGAGATTTCCCCAGACATTCATCCAGAAATTGTTGAAGGAATTGCTACAGAGATTCCTCCTGAAATTCCTTTCAGGATTCCGCCAGCAATTCCCAAAGAAGAACCTCCAGCAATTCCTCCAGGATTTTATCCAGGAATTTCTTCAAGAACTATTCCAGAAAATTTTCCAGGAGCTTCCCCAAGAATTTCTTCAGGAATTCCTCCAGCAATTTCTCTAGGAATCGATCCAGGAATTGCTCCTGGATATCCTTCGGAAATTATGTCAACAATTTCTCCAGGAATTTTTCCAGAAAATATACTGGTGATTTTTTCAGAAATTCTTCCAGGAAATTCTCCAGGAATACCCTCCGATTTTTTTCAGGGATTCCTTAAGGAAATCCTCCGTATATTCCTGCAGAAAACCTCCGAAGATTCCTGCAGGAAATCCTTCGAAGATTCCTCCAGGAAATCCTCTAGGTATTTCTTCAGAAATTCTTCCAGGAAATTCCTGCAGGAATACCATCAGTAATTTTTTCAGGGATTCCCCCAGGGACTTCTTAACAAACTTCTTCTAGGATTCCACCAAGGATTTCTTCAGGAATTTCTTGGAAAATTTATCCAAGAATTCCTCCAGAAATTCCGCTAGAAATTCCTCCAGGATTTTCTCAAGGGATTTTTTCAGAAATAGAAAAATAATAGAATAGAAATTTCCCAGAATTTCTCTAGAAATTCATCCAGTAACTCTTGCAAGAATTCCTCTACAGTTTCCTCCACAAATTCCCAAAGGAATACCTCTAGGAATTTCTCCAGGCATTCCTCCAGGGTTTTATTCAGGATTTTCTCCAGGAACTTCTCTAAGAATTACCCAAGGATTTTCTTCATGAATTTCTCCAGGAATTTCTCTAGGAATTGCTCCTGGACATCTTTCAGAAATTATGTCAGCAATTCCTCTAGGTATTTTTCCAGGAATTTCTCCCGAGATTCTATTAGAAATTGCTTAAGGGATTTCTCCACAGATTTCTCCATGGAATTTCTTCAGGAAATTCTTTGAAGATTTCTCTAGGAAATCCAGCAAAAGTTTCTCCAAGGATTCTTCCAGGAAATCCTCTAGGGATTTTTTCAGAAATTCTTCCAGAATATTCTCCAGGGATACCTTCAGGAATTTTTCAGGGATTCCTCCAGGAATTACACCGGGCATTAATCAAGGAACTCCATCATAAATTATGTCAGTAATTCATCCAGGAGTTACTCCAAGAAATCCTTCAGGGATTCCTTCAGAAATTCTTCTAGGATTTTTTCTTGGAATACCTTCTGGAATTTTTCCAGAAATTCCGTCAAGAAATCTTCCAGTTTTCCCTCCAGAAATTGCTACAGATACTTATCTAGGAATTCCTCTAAAAACTCGTCCAGGAATTTTTTCAGGGATTTTTCCACGGATTTCTTGAGAAATTAGTTCGAGGATTTCTCCAGGAATTCCTCCAGAGATTTCTCTTGAAACCCCTCTGGAAATTTCTCAGGGGATTTTTTCAGTAATTTCTCTCAGTGCTCCTCTATAAATTCCCCAGAAATTTATCCAGAAGTTGTTGCAGGAATTCCTCTAGGAATTCCTTCAAGGATTCCGCCAGCAATTCCCAAAGGAGAACCTCTAAGAATTCCTCCAGGATTTTATCCAGGAATTTCTCCAAGAACTCCTCCAGGAAATTCTCCAGGAATAACCCCAAGAATTTCTTCGGAAATTCCTCCAGTAACTTTTCTAGGAATTGATCCAGGAATTGCTCCTGGACATCCTTCAGAAATTATGTCAACAATTTCTACAGTACTTTTTCCAGAAATTATTCTGGAGATTCTTTTTTAAATTCTTCCAGGAAATTTTATAGAAATACCCTCAGATTTCCTCCAGGAAATCCTCCTAAGATTCCTCTAGGAAATCCTCCAGAAGTTCCTCTAAGGAATTTTCCTGGAAATCCTGTAGGGGTTTCCTCATAAATTCTTCCAGGAAATTCCTGCAGGAATACCATCACTTTTTTTTCAGGAATTCCCCCAGGGACTTCTTTACAAACTTCTTCTAGGATTTCCCCAGAGATTCCTTCAGGTAGTCCTTCGAGGATTTATCCAAGAATTCCTCCAGAAATTCCGGAAGAAATTCCTCCAGGATTTTGTCAAGGTACTTTTCAGAAACAGAAAAATAATAGAATAGAAATAGAAATCTCCCAGAATTTCTCTAGAAATTCATCCAGTAACTCTTCCAAAAATTTCTCTTAGAGATTCCTCCAGAAATTCCCAAAGAAATACCTCTAGTAATTCCTCTAGGTATTCCTCCAGGATTTTATCCAGGAAGTTCTCCAGGAATTTTTCCAGGAATTGCTCCTAGACATCTTTCAGAAATTTTGTCAGCAATTCCTCTAGGTATTTCTCCTGGCATTTCTCCCGAGATCTCCATTAGGAATTGCTTAAGGGATTCCTCCAGACATTTCTCCATGAAAAATCTCTTCAGGAAATTCTTCGAAGATTCCTTCAGGAAATCCTCCAGAAGTTTCTCCAAAGATTCTTTCAGGAAATTCTTTAGGGATTTCTTCAGAAATTCTTCTAGAATATTCTCCAGGAATACCTTCAGGAATTTTTCATGGATTCCTCCAGGTATTCCACCAGGGATTCCTCCAGAGATTCCTCAGGAATTTCTTCACAAATTTCTTCAAGGAAACCCCCAGGGATTCCTTTAGGAATTCCTTCGAGAATTTCTCCAGGAACTCCACCAGTAATTCCGCTAGAAATTCCTACAGGAATCTCTCCAGGGATTCATTCAGAAATAGAAAAATAACAGAAATAGGAACAGAAATCTCTCAGAATTCTTCTGAAGATTCCTCTAGATATTCATCCAGTGATTATTTCAAGAATTCCTCCAGAGATTCCTCCAAAAATTCCCACAGGAATACCACTTGGAACTCCTCCATTTATTCCTCCGGGATGTTATCTGGGAATTCCCCCAGGAACTTTTCCAGAAATACCTCCAGGAAATACTTCAGGAATTTCTTCCGCAATTCCTTCCGGAATACTCCTGGCATCGTTAAGGAATTATGTCAGCAATTCGTCCAAGAATTTTTCCTGGAAATCCTCTGGGGATTTCTTCAGAGATTCTTCCAGGAAATTCTCCAGGAATATTTTCAGGAAATTTTCAGTGGTTCCTCCAGACATTCTTCCAGAGATTCCTTCAGGAATTACTTCAGGGTATTTTCCACGAATTTTTCGAGGGATATTCCCAGAGATTCCATCAGGGAAATCCTCCAAAGGTTCTTTCAGGAAATCCTCCTGGAATTTCGCAAGGAATTCTTTTCAGAAATTTCTCCAGCAATTCCTCCCAGAATTCCTCTGGAGATTTCTTCAGGAATTTCTCCCGGAATTCTCCCAGGGATTGCTCCAAAAATTCACCCAAAAAATTGCTCAAGGAATTTCTCCAGGAATTACGCCAGGAATTTGCTAAGGCATTCCTCCAAGGATTCCTTCACAAATTTCTCTAAGATTTCCTCTAGGAATTTTTGAAGAGATTTCTTATGAAATTTTACTAGGGATTCCGCCCAAAATTCCTCCAGGAATTTCTCCAGAATATCCTTCAAGGAATCCTCCAGAAATTTATCTAGGATTTCTTCTATGGGATTTTCTCATGAGATCTTTTCAGAAATTTCAAACAAATCAGAGCAAAATAATGCACGAGTAAATAAAAATCCATTATCTTCCAGAATTGATTGTTCATACCATCCCAACGGGATGCAAAACGGTGAGTCGAAAGGAGAGCGTCCAACATAGTCCTACCTCATGCTTCCACGGGTCAAGCGATGACAAAGACCGCCAGCTAAGAGTTGTGTGCTTAACTGGTAGTGCAGCCTGGGCACTATTGTCCTTCTGACTTCAGCTAGATTGAGGAGGTACGTCTCGAGCGTTTGTTCACCAAGGAGGTGCGGCTCAAACAGCGTCTGTTCTGGCATCCAGCGACTGAGTATGAAATGCTCCTGCACCGGAAGCTATACCTAAGGTGGCAGCCCCACCCAGTGGATAGAGGACCTTAGGCCAACAACCTACTGTCTCCGTAACCAAAAAACCGTTACAGAAACCGAAGATGAAATATAACGAACTGATTCAATGGCAACGACTTTTAGCGCGAAACAACAACGGACAAGAACTTGGAATGTATCAACCCTAACCCAACAGGGTAAACTGGCACGACTAGCCAATAAGGCATGCCGTATGAATCTTGAGATCCTAGGACTGAGCGAAGTCCGTTGGCCGAACTTTGGAGAACACAGATTGACGTCGGGTCAAATTTTGCTATACTCTGGTCTACGAGGTGAACACGTTCCTCGACACCATGGAGTTGGTTTCCTGCTCAGCGCTCACGCCCACGCTGCGCTCATGAAGTGGGAACCAATTAATGAGAGGATAATTGTAGCCAGATTCAGAACACGGATTCGAAACCTCACCATGATCCAATGTTACGCGCCAACCGATACTGCTGAATTGCAAGACAAAGAGAACTTTTACAGTCAACTGAATGCTGTCGTGGGCTAGATTCCGAAAGGTGATATCATGATCCTCATGGGCGACTTCAACACGAAGGTTGTTTCCGACAACGCGGACTATGAGCACGTCATGGAACGCCATGGTCTTGGAGAAATGAGCGAAAACGTAGAGCAGTTTGCAGAGTTTTGTGGCAACAATGGCATGGTGATTGGGGGATCGCTCTTTTCTCATCGACCAGTGCACAAAGTGACATGGGTTTCCCGTGATGGTGTCACGGAAAATCAAATCGACCACATCTGCATCAGCCGAAAATGGAGACGGAGCCTCCTTGATGTGCGGAATAAAGGTATCGCCGACATTACGTCCGATCATCATATCCTAATCGGCGAGATCCCGTTGCGCATTGCTAGGATCCATCGTCAGGAGGAGAAAATCGGGTGCCGGTTCAACACACGCCGACTGAATGACGCTGCGGTGAAAAGGTCCTTCGTCGAGGAGCTAGAGAACCGTTCCGTGAATATTTCAGAAGGTGGAAGCGTAGAAGGTCATCAAGAACGCCTTCATCGTCACCGGCGTGAATAATTTGGGTGAGCTACGCACTCGAAGAAAGCAGTGGATTACAGATTATACCTGAAGGAAGATAGAGGAGCGAAGAAACGCCAAAGCCGCGATAGAGCGAGCGAAAACACGAGGAGCCAAAGGAGTAGCCCGTCAGCGCTAATCGGCTCTCGAGAAGGAAGAGAAACGCTCATGTAGGCGGGACAAAAGAGCGTGGGCGGACTCCCTAGCCGATGAAGGCGAGAAAGCCGCAAACACCGGCGACATCCATCTCCTCTACGATGTCTCACGTCGCCTTAGTGGGACCAAGATGAATGCTACGATGCCCGTGAAAGACACGTCTGGACAGTTACTGACCGACCCGGCTGATCAGTTGAAACGCTGGTTCGAGCACTTTGGAAACCTTTTTCAAGTATCGGCCACGCCATCAACACATCGGCATGATCCGCCAAAGGTTCGATGCATTACCTGTGTATGCGATAATTGGCGGGGCATCATGTTACTGTGTATCGTTTCAAAGTCCTCTGCAAAGTGATCCTTAGCCGGATACAGGAGAAGATTGACACAACTCTCCGACGGCAGCAAGCAGGATTCCGTGCCGGAAGATCCTTTGTGGACCATATTGTCACGCTCCTTATCATCCTGGAGCAAATCAGTGAATTTCAAGAGTCTCTCTACCTAGTGTTCATTGATTACGAGAACGCTTTCGACCGCCTCAATCACGGAAACACGTGGGAAGCCCTCAGGCGCAAGGGTCTCCCTGAGAAAATCATCAGCCTTATTGAAGCACAGTACAGGGCATTTTCGTGCAGAGTACTGCACAACGGTGTTTTGTCCGATCGCATTCGGGTCGTTGCTGAAGTGAGGCAAGGATGTATACTATCACCGCTACTGTTCCTCATCGTAATCGATGAGATCATGGTAGGTACGATTGACTGTGGACCAAATCGTGGATTGCTGTGGCAGCCCATTACCATGGAGCACCTAAATGACTTCGAAATGGCAGATGACGTTGCTCTCTTAGCTCAATGGTGCTCTGATATGCAGAGCAAGCTCGATGATCTTGCCAATCGCTCCTCAGCGGCAGGTCTTACCATCAACGTCAACAAGACCAAACCGTTGGATGTAAACACGGTCAACCCTTCCAGCTTAACGGTAGCTGGGCAATCAGTGGAGAATGTTGAAAGCTTCCAATATCTAGGTAACCAAATGGCGGCACCAAGATCGACATAGGTGCACGGGTCAAGAAGGTGAGGACTGCTTTTGCGAGTTTGAGAAACGTATGGCAAAACAACCAGATTAGTCGACGCAACAAAATCCGAATTTTCAACTCGATTCTGTGCTGCTATATGCCAGTGGAACCTGGTGTGTATCCGTGGAGAGCAGGGTGCGGGCATTTTTATAAAAATAATCAATAATCCAATGAAAACTACCAATGTGTCAAATGAAAGGTTTCGATCTATTCTTTATTACAAAAATGCAGAAATCATACTAATACTTGATTTTTGTATTAAAAGTGGCACTGGCCAAAATAGCAGTTTTGGCCATATTCTTAGTTTTGGTTTCTATTTTAGCCAATCACGTGCATTTCTGGCCAAATTAGAAGCACCCTGGCCAAAATAGATATATGGGAGCTGATTTTTTAAGGAAAATTATTTTTTTCTTCCAGTTTTTAATCAAAATGTATGGTTTTCACAGCTGTAATCATCATATTATATTAGAATCTACTAGTAAAAAATAAATTTATGCCAATTTAGATCGTAACAGGCTGAATACCGCACTATGGCCAAAAACTCCGGGCTGGCCAAAACTGAAACTTCTACCCCACTCAACGGTTGCAGGTCTTCATCAATAGATGCCTGCAGTATATAATGCGTGCATTGTGGCCTCACAATTATATCTCCAACGTGGAACTCCATAGCCGATGTCATCAAAAGCCGATAGCAACATATTACAGATATTCGGGAGCGAAAGTGGATAGGAAACACTCTACGCAGGGGCGGAAACGATATCTGCAAGCAAGCGTTGGATTGGAACCCAGCAAGACATCGTAGCAGAAGCAGACCCAGAGGCACATGGTGGCGCAGCCTCAACAACGAAATAAAGCAAGTCGACAGAAATTTGACCTGGCTACAGGTCGGCTTGGCGGGTAACCACCCAGGATGAAAGGAGATCTTTCAATTCGACTCTCTGCACCACCATGGATGCTCAGGAATGAAAGTAAGTAAGTAAGTTACAAATCCAGTCGTCCTTCATTGGACTGCACAAAAACTTTTTCCAAATATTTCGCGAGTTTTCCTGAATATGTCACCCAAGAAAACATAATGAGAGGAGTCCAATCGTTGCAACTACACTAAACGCATGATTCCATCCGTGAAACACATGCAGACGGAATGAACTTTTTCTGGAAAGATCACTTCTTTAAATACGATAGCTGTGCCAGTCTTCAACTGCTTTTTATACGTTAAAGTTTCCGATTTCAATCCTCCTTGCCCTATGAAAAGCCACACAATAGAGCCTCATTTATTATTACGCAAATCATGTAACCTTTTTCTCCGATTAATCACATCCCGAAAAAGCAGCAGCCAAACTATTGCCCTCGAATCATAGTCCCGAACCCAGTCAAACAAAAACAGTTACATTTATAGTACACAGAGCACGGCCACGGTAAGGAAGTATCTCACATCTGCGCGCATAAATTTGGTACCCACATGACCTCGGCGCGGCGCGGGTATCTACATGTCTGCCGTGCAAGCGCATGCCATTCATAAAGTTCCGGACGGCGCGCTCGGATGTCCTATCCTTTCAATAAATGTTGCGTTTGGAACTGTTATTTATGCGCTATGCATTAAAAATTTAAATTTTCCACTTACACATACATCCCATGTAGTTGCGACGCGCGCGAAGGGAAGGATTCTGCCGCCGATTTCTACCTGCCTGCATCAACAGCATTCTGGGATCCCGAAAAAAGGAAGGATGCCGGTATCAAATTATGCCGAGAGTTTGGGTTCACCCCGGGCATGTGTGCGCCTATATATGGACGAATCGTGCAAAATTTGTCCGTGCCGGTTCGGCCAGATCAGGAACCCTTTTCCTCCCGGGGCCCGGAGCTACATGAAAGGCGCTCTAATTAAATATCGAGCATAGAACACATTTCTCCGTCGGCGTGTGTCCCAGACCTGGGTTTCCGCGGTTGTTCAACTCGGGGTACGCATAAAATTATGGGACGTTACACAGTGTTTTATTTGAAACTTGAATCACGCATTGTTAATTCCGTTAAGTCATCCGGACGAAAGTTGTCGCAGGTAGAAAAATGTTAATTGTTCAGTGTGGGCCTGCTGACCAGTGTGCGCTGATGTATGGAAGGGTTTGCAGAGACCGCATGACTAAAGGTTGGAAAGAGAAGTTGCCTGCCAGGATTTATTAATTTTAGCAAATTAAGTGAAGTTACTTGTATTTAAAATAATTAGTATGAAAATAATATTTTGTGATGAGTTCTCTTATTATTATTAATGTTTATTTATGACACTTTACACTACGATTGTGCATTCGTGTCAGGTAATACAAAAAAAACTAATTACAATACTTTCTAATGAATTTATCCGTTCGTTTTGATCGCTTATTGCATTTAATTATCCACCCATCTACGTCATCCGGAGCTGGATCAGGGCCAGAATCCAAATCGCTATCCACGTCTATAACGATGTTAACAGCAGGCTCGGTCATCAAATTATCATCAATCGCGACGGACGTATCGATCAATGCGGTTGCTCCGACAGTGTCTGCTTTTCGATCTGCTTTTTTCTGGGGCGCTGGGTTGATCTCGGGTGAGCAAAGTTGACGAACATTTCGTTTTACAGCATTCGTGTTTGATTCGCGGCTACTTACTTCGGTTGCGGTGCTGGTCATTCGAGTGTGGTTGTCGGCCGTATTGGATAAGAGGACTTCGTTTGGTGGTTGTTTGTGTTGCGCTTGTTGGACATCGCGTTGTAAAGCCGATTTTGCTGCTAGGGCTTCTTGTTCTTTCGCTGCAGCTTCACTGCACTTTTGTTTTGGGTGTGCTCTTTTGTCACACTGGCGGCACGTACGAATTTGAGTACGGTAAGTCACTGTAGCTACGTCATCGCAAATTCTGATATACGATGGGATATGTTTATCAAGTTCTATCCGTACCACACGGACACCATTCGGTATACCCGGAAAATGTTTCTTCCACAGTTCTCTTGCAACCGATTTCACTATGCCATACCGTTTCATAAAATCTGCAACTACTTCATTCGGTATATCTGGCGGGAGATCATGGATACGGACATTTGTTGCACTGTCTTCCATGAAAACTGGAATATTGAACTTTTTGTCCGCTGCCATCATGAAGTGCTTAAGATGATGAGAAGCGGCTATGCGTTCGGCTATCTCTAAATTGCGCATCTCCAGGAGAGCACAATTTCGAGTGGAGTGTAGCTGGATATTTTTGACGAATGATAAGTCAATTTCCAGTTTTTCGTTGAGGAATTTTGCGATGTTCCCAGCACTTGGTCGTACGGGAAGCACACTAAAATCGATGACCAATGTGTTCTTCCGTGTGGTGGCCATTGTGAATAGCGATACCACAGCGATAATCGAACCGAAAGAAAGACGACCGGCCCGATTGAACGTCGGCTGACAACTGATGAGTTCTCTTGTAAAGAAGGTTTCACATGACTTTTGAGTATTTTTGGCTCTGATATCAGTCTGAAAAGTTAAAATTCGTTGGAGTCATATTTGATTGTAAGCTTTACTGGACACCTCACTTTGACACAGTTCGAGCAGGTGCTGGTATTCACTGTCGTGAGCTAAGACTCATGTATCTTACTCACTTGGTAGATACTGCACCGTTTTTTCAGGCTGTGTATTTCAGGCCGATTAACGCTGCGGTCATCAGCTTAAGTTCTTACATTTATGGCACGATAAGTAAACTAGTGGAAGCAAGCGTTTTAAATACTATTAGCCAATGCAGGAGCACTAATATTATAGATTCAAAAAATGGTTTTTGCTCCACACCGCTCATTTGATTTATAACCATAAAATGCATTCTCTCACAATTTGAGCTGATTTGGATGAAAATTGAGACTGCACAAGCCCATCAAAGCTTGTATGGGAATTACTATGGGAAAGCAATGTTTTTCATTTAATCGACCATAACATTTCATAACAAGTGCCCAAGAGCATTAGAGGACCCCGTATACTCCTAGGCTGCTCTATCAGCTACAACTTTGCTGAAGACCGCATTCGAATCGGACGGCTCATTAATTAATTACCGATTTTCAACCAGAATGGAAACCTTTGCCCATGATCATCAAACTATTCGATGGGCATCACTGCAAATTGCAGTGAAACATAGTAGCCTTGATTTCTGTGTGCTATCTTTGGCGCCATGTGCAGCAATGTTGCCTGCTGGGAAGCTGAAGTAACAAGATTATAGTTGCTCCAGTTGGATGAAAATCGATAATCATGAGGCGTCCGATTTGTATGTGGTCTTCGGCAAAGTTGTAGCTGATAGAGTAGCCTAGGATTACCAAGGGTCGACTAACCCACTAGGGCACTTGGGAAAATAATACGGTGGATTGAATGAAAAACATCGTTTCCCCATAGTAATTCCCATACAAACTTTGAAGGGCTTGTGCATTCTCAATTTTCAACCAAATGAGCTCAAATTTTGGGAGAAGGCATATAATCTGGATATGAATCGAATAAGCGGTGTGGAGCAAAAACAATTTTTTGAACCACGCTAATAGATACCTTGTTGATGCGTCAAGCGATGACAAAGACCGCCAGCTGAGAGTTGTGTGCTTAGCTGGTAGTGCAGCCTGGGCACTGTTGGCTTTCTGACTTCAGCTAGATTAGCCCATATGCGGCCAGCAGGGTACCCAGTAGACTGGCCCAAATAAAAAAATGTCGAAAAATTCCACGGGGCACCCTCTAGAATCGTGCCTTTGGATGAGAAGAACAATCTGTGAAAGATTCAGCTCAATCGGTTAAAAACTGAGCTGGCGCAAATGAGTTGAAGGTTTGTATGGGATCTTCAGTCCAAATATATGGGAAATTGGATGACCTCTCGCCTCCCATTCAGCACGCCGGTTTTGCGATTTCGATTTGGCTCAGAATTGAACGAATGGTAGTTGAGACCCTAAGGAACATATTTGTAGAAGACCATACCATGATAAAACTTAATTTAGTTACGGTTTCAGCTAACGAAAGCAGAGTGAGGACATATTCCCCCGTTTACTCTCGGTTGTTATATACAGCACGTCGAAGCTTGCGCGCTACATCACAGGTAGCTATGTAATTCTCCATTGTCTCGATACCCATCCACGTGCGTGAGCAATGGAAATAATGAAGGACAACATAGCCGCCTATGATGTAGTGTGCAGGTTT
Organism: Aedes albopictus; assembly: GCF_035046485.1. Lineage (NCBI taxonomy): Eukaryota > Metazoa > Arthropoda > Insecta > Diptera > Culicidae > Aedes > Aedes albopictus. Next base: position 133,659,515 of record NC_085138.1, read on the forward strand.
CGAACGGCAAACACGTGCTGGATGTAACAACCGAAAGTAAACGGGGGAAGCTGTCCTCACTCTGCTTTCGTTAGCTGAAACCGTAACTAAATTAAGTTTTATCATGGTATGGTCTTCTACAAAGTTGTTCCTTAGGGTCTCAACTACCATTCTTTCAATTCTGAGCCAAATCGAACTCGCCAAACCGGCGTGCCGTTTCAGAGACTGGAGGTCATCCAATTTCCCATATATTTCGACTGAACATCCCATACAAACCTTCAACTCATTTGCGCCAGCTCAGTTTTTAACCGATTGAGCTGAATCTTTCACAGATTGTTCTTCTCATCCAAATGCACGATTCTAGAGGGTGCCCCGTGAATTTTGAAAACTTTTTTTTCGTCTCATACAAATATGGGCCGGTCTAGTACCCAGGTACCTTTTTCGATTTCAATTCTCGATATTTTCATGATTATTGAGAAAGGAAGTCGAAACTCTGCCAGATCGTAGAACTCATGAATATATTTACCGACATGATCTGGTAACAGATAATGACATGATCTCGAAAATTTTTGTTGAAGACAAAACGGAGCCTGAATTTGTTGCGTACTTTTCAACTTGTGAATAATCAATTATTACCAACCCAAAATCGAAACTTGTTGATGATACATCTTCAGCAGCGTTGCAGTGCTTACCGATTCGAAGTTACCGCTCGAAAATCACAATGCATGCCAATCTCTAAATTTGTGGTTCACGATCTTTGTCGTATTCTGTTCAAGTTGGGACAAACGTATGTCGCATTGGGTAGAATGTCGCAACAAATTCAGGTTGCGACATTATCGTTATTGTTGCGCGATGGTTGAATTTTGATTCACTGTTGGGAGGAGGAAGTATTACCGGAGGAGTGGATGGAAGGTATAGTGCGTCCCATCTACAAAAAGGGCGACAAGTTGGATTGCGGGAACTACCGCGCGATCACACTACTGAGCGCTGCCTACAAGGTACTCTCTCAAATTTTACGCCGTCTATCACCGATTGTAAGAGAGTTCGGGCAATATCAGACTGGATTCTTGGATAAACGCCCTACAACGGACCAGATGTTCGCCATCCGCCAGGTGTTGCAGAAATGTCACGAATACAACGTGCCCACACATTACTTGTTCATCGATATTGATGGAATAACGACCGTTTGGATGGTAATTAGCAATTGCAGGCGCGTTTTCGGTCATCGGGTTACTTATAAAACAACGGTTTTAATTATAGCCAACGTTTCGAGCGTTTTTTCACTCATCTTCAGGGCAAACTACAATTTACATACAAAGTTTGAGTAGTCAAGTCATTTGTTACATAAAACATAAAATTACTCACATTAAAGGTTGTTTTTAGGTCAAGTGGGATTGAACATGAAAAATTTGAACGGCTGACAACATTACACTGAAATTATAATCACACATATAAATTTCGGACCTAATGACTTGATTCATTTTCAATTAACAAAACTTTGAACGGAGCACAAACTTACACAGCTTTCACCTAGGCACATCTAAACAGGTTTGAATCAAAATGTCTGTGAGTGGAGACGTCAAAACGAAACGATGGAACAGAAATTACATTAACATTAACATTAACATAACATTAACATTCATAAACAATATAACCCTGCCTCAAGGCTACGTGTTGGTCTCGTTCGATGTGGTAAGCCTGTTTACGTGTATTCCACGGGACGTTGTGATAGAAGCGGTGCGAAATAACTGGAGTCTGATCGAGAAAAACACAACGATAAAAAACGTAGAAATGTTTATAGAACTTATAAAGTTCAATCTCTCCTCCAGTTATTTCGTCCACCGTGGCAACTTCTACCGTCAAAAGTCGGGAATGGCAATGGGCAATCCATTGTCACCGGCTCTTGTGGATTTAGTGATGGAAACATTGCTAGATCATGTGCTTGGGGGGATCGATATTCCCATTCCATTTTTAAAGAAGTACGTCGACGATTTGGTTACCGCTCTCCCAATCGACAAGATTGAATGTGTGAGAAATGCACTCAACGGGTTCAACTCACATATTCAATTTACGTGTGAGATGGAAATAATAATCAGCTGCCGTATCTGGACATGTTGCTTATACGCACAGCGCAGCAGAAAATCGTTACCGATTGGTACAAAAAACCTGTGGCATCAGGACGCATTTTAAATTATTTTTCATTTCACCCTCTCACACAGAAACTGAACACGGCCACAGGCTTTATTGGGAGAGTGTTCAAGTTGTCGACGTGCAGATCAGAAGATGAGAAGAAGGAATTGGTTCGGGATTATTTGCTAAACAACAACTATCCAAGTTCATTGATAAATCGGTTGATAAACCGATATATCAACAAGAACACCAACACAGAAGTGAACAACAGCAATACAAATCCCGAACCTAAAGTATATCGGTCTCTCCACCATGTAGAAATGCTCACACCGGCTCTCGCAAAAGTTATAAACAGAAATTTTCCCAATGTTCAATTGGGCTTCAAATGCGTCAAAACCAACAGACTGTTGGTTTCGAAGCTTAAAGATGCAACGCCGCAGCTGGAGAAAAGAAATGTAATTTATCGCATCCCGGGTAGACGAGAATATCTAAATCATATCTCAAATCGAACACTTTTTGCTGTCATAGCTCGATGTGATTTTGATGAGTTATTCAAAATTCTATTGAATATCGCACGAATAGCTCAAAGTGATATGATATCAGTTTATGTTCTTGTCGAAATAGCTGAAAATTGCTACATAAGAACAAGTTCAGCTCTTCTGCACGAAATGGAACACATACACCCATAGAGATGGCTCAATGTTAGTGAAATGCCTTGTGCCCCTTTCTGACCTGTGGAAACGAAGAACCGCATGCTCTTATTCCCATGATTTTTACAACAGCGAGCCACAGTTGAGTGATAAGCATCGCCGCCTGTGAATCCCAAGGTCATAGGTTCGATGCTGGATGCTACCATTTTTATTTATTTTTTTTTCTAAAAAAAAGTGACAAATCTTGTCTGCTATTGTTTTGATCTTGTAATATCTTAACGAGCTATTATTGAGTAGTTCACTATATTCAATTTTGCTATTATTTCTGTTCTTTTGCCTCTTATATCAATCAAACCAATATCAGTTTTTGCTCTTCAGTAATTCAACCAATCATAACTGAATATGCTATTCATCAGATTTTTCCACCTACTTGGGTTGCTACCAGATCGCATCAGAGGGATACTTGCTAGTAATTGCCCTACAATTTCTTAATTTATTTGCACATTTGAAGAAATTTTCTGTTTTATGGTGCAAAAAGTTTCCATAATAAATTCTAATCGTGAACCGAAAGAACAAAAAAAGAATAAGAAACTCAGAAAGTTCCCCGAAAAACGGGAAAATTCACCAGACGTCAGCCACGCACACGACTATACTATCTTTATACCCGACTTTAATTATATCCTGGGCTGACGACGCAGCAGTTGAAAAACCGTCTCTCTGGGCATCGGTCTCTCATAAACCGATACGCAGATTTGAAATCTTCCGACCCGAATAGAGCGACGGAGAGGGAGGAAGAATTCAAAAAGACGGCGCTGATGGTCCACGTGATTGAGTGCGAACACCGATTCGATTTGCCTGGAACAAAGATTCTTGACCAGGACAATCGTTTAAACGCACTTCAAGTTCTTGAAATGTGTCACATTTTCTGTGACAACAAAACGGTTAACTATAGAACCGACACAAGCAATTTGAGTGTTGTTTACTCGGGTCTTCTGCACTCAATCACGCACGGAGAGAGATAGCAGAACATCGTCAAAGCACGCTGTGATGCTCTGTTTCTGTTAAGGACAGACTTGTTAGAATCCCAAGATGGCCGCCACAATGGCCGACTTTGGCACCTACTCACGATTTCGAGGGCACAAATCTCTTCGTAAACAAAACCAGCACATTTGATCTTCTTATTTTAAGCTTATTACAAGTGAGCAAGAACAGAATAATAAAATGCACTGTTGTTTGACGCTTGCTTCTTGAGATTTGTGCGTTTTAAGTTCTCATGCACTTTTGAAGCGGGATATCAAGACGTTTGTCCTTAATGTCTTTTCTGTTCCATCGTTTCGTTTTGACGTCTCCACTCACAGACATTTTGATTCAAACCTGTTTAGATGTGCCTAGGTGAAAGCTGTGTAAGTTTGTGCTCCGTTCAAAGTTTTGTTAATTGAAAATGAATCAAGTCATTAGGTCCGAAATTTATATGTGTGATTATAATTTCAGTGTAATGTTGTCAGCCGTTCAAATTTTCCATGTTCAAACCCACTTGACCTAAAAACAACCTTTAATGTGAGTAATTTTATGTTTTATGTAACAAATGACTTGACTACTCAAACTTTGTATGTAAATTGTAGTTTGCCCTGAAGATCAGTGAATAAACGCTCGAAACGTCGGCTATAATTAAAACCGTTGTTTTATAAGTAACCCGATGACCGAAAACGCGCCTGTAATTGCTAATTACTTGTTCATCGATTTCAAATCGGCGTATGATACAATCGATCGAGTCGAGAACAGCTATGGCAGATTATGCACGAATACGGATTCCCGGATAAACTGATACGATTAATCAAGGCGACGATGGATCAAGTGATGTGCATAGTTCGAGTACCAGGGACACTCTCGAGTTCCTTCGAATCTCGCAGAGGGTTACGGCAAGGTGATGGTCTTTCGTGCTTGCTGTTCAACATTGCGTTAGAAGGTGTAATATGGAGAGCGGGGATAAACACAAGTGATACGATTATCACGAAGTCCGTTCAGCTGCTTGGTTTCACTGATGATATTGATTTTAAAGCTCGTAAATTTGAGACGATGGCGGAAACGTACATCTGACTAAAGAGTGAAACCAGACAGTCATAAATGTGTCGAAGACAAAGTACATGATGGCAGTGAGGAATCACCGCGCCCGCCACCCCGAATTTCTAGCGACGGTGATGAAATCGAGGCGGTTGAAGAATTCGTGTACTTGGGCTCACCGGTGACCACCGACAACGACACCAGCAGAGAAAATCAGAGACGCATTGTGGCAGGAAACCGAGCTTACTTTGGACTCCGCAGAACTCTACCATCGAACCAAGATCGCCGTCACACGAAGTTAACTATCTACAAAACGCTGATTATACCGGTAGTCCTCTATGGGCACGAAGCATGAACCCTACGCAGTGGCGTAGCAAGGGGGGGGGGGCGGAGGGTGCGGTCCGCACCGGGCCCCCGAATCTAGGGGGCCTCCAAATCAGGGAGGTCTAGTGTTATAAACCTTCCCTGATTTGGAGGCCCCCTGAATTCGGGGGCCCAGTTTGAATAAAGTTCTGTGATTAGCGAAAGATTCCTACATATAAGTATAAGTTAAATACTTACCGATCTGCTGGTAGGTATGTAGGGGCCTCTTCGTGATAATCAAGAGATTTTGGAATGGGGAACACAGATGGCTATTTTGATGTTCTATTATTAACAATTATAAATGTACACGCTTTATTCATGTAGTTTTGTTAGTTTTGTTTATATTAATTTGATGATTACTCTTTGGACCTGCAGGATTCCCAAAATACAATAAAAAATGTGTTCGAAATCAAAATTGAATTTTACGATATTCAGTACCGATATGGAAGTATAATTCATGAGCATTATAAAAATGTCCCTGATATCCTAACCACAGAACCAAACATAGGTGTTGATTTAGCATAAGATAGCAGCTAAAATTCAGGGGCCCTATTTATCAAAATTAAGTACTGAACGCATGTTACGTTCTTGAAGGGTTTCTGCGGGAATTCCTTCGGGCAAGAATATATTTTTCGATTTATCAGGCAGTTACTTCAAAGACTTCTACAAAAATTCCTCTATGATTTACTTCAGAACTTTTTTCAGAGATACTTACAATGATTGCTTCAGGAACTCCTCCTGACATTTCTTCAAACAATTATCGAGAAATCCTTCAGGAATTCCATTGAGATTTTTTTGTAAGAATTTCTTCAAGCAGTTGTTCAGAAATACCATTTCGGAACCGTTCATAAAGCTATTAAAGGATAATATCATGAAACTCTTCAAGAAATTCTTCAGATGGACCTCAAGGAATTTCTCCAAGAATGATTTTAGAGATTTCTTCAAGAAGGAATCTTGCAGTAGTTCCTCATGGAAAATATATTTGATGATTTTTTGAGATTTTTGAAGCCATACCCGAATGGATCCTTGGGAGATTTTCCAAAGCAATTAGAATGTATTCCCGAAGGAACTCTTGTAGAAATGTCTGTAGGATTGTTTGTAGAAATTTCTAAAAAAAATCTTTAAGAATCGCCTAGATGAATTCTAAGATGTATTAGGAAAGAATCATTGGGTTGATATTGGAGGTATATTTGATGATGTTCTGGAAGGATTACAACAGTACTATGAAGTAGTACTACAAGTACTAGGAGTACTATGAGTAATTACTTAAAGGATTCCTGAAAAAAGAGAGATGAACTAGCCACCGGCTAAAAATCTCTATAATAAAGAAAAAAAAAATCCTGAAAAAAATCTGTCAGCAAAGGGATTTTTGGAAGAATTAATTATGAAATGCCTAGATAATTTCTCAAGAAATCAATGACGGAAACCCCAAAGAATTTCAAATTCTTTGGTGCAAATAAAAAACAATCTTCAAAAGAATTTCCGTAGGAGGCCTTCGGTGAATTTCTGTAAGACCCCCTGAGGAAATTTGTGCAGGAATTCTTTAGGGATGAATGTGTCCATCCTTGTAGGGTTATCTGAAGAAAAACTTCGAGAAATCCATGAACGAATCTTTATACGTAACTTGAAAAACAAAATCCTTGTTGAAAAGATTAAATTTTTACTGGAATTTCTTAAAAGATTCTTGAACGAATTGTGAAAAAAGACTTAAAAACATTGCCTAAGGAATCTTTGAATGATTTTCTACAGAAATTATTAAAGGAATTTATGAGGAAATGCCTGCAGGTATGATTACTAAAGAAATGCTTGAACAAATTCTTAAGAAATCCTTGAAAGGACTTCCAAGAAAAATCGTATGAGGGAGTGCAAAAAGATCCCTTGAAGAAGTTTCTAAAAAAATCTTGAAGGAACTCCAAAGTATTCCCCTGAAAAAATGCTGAAGAGAACATGTGAGAATCGTTTGTAGATATCTTTAAAAAAAACTCTTTATAGAGTTCTTGGGGTTAAATAATACTGAAGAAAATCCTTCAAGGAATTGAAGAAGTAGTTTCCTAAGGAATCGCTGTTGCAACTTTCGCAGAAAATCTTCGACGAATTTGTAAAGAAGTCCTTGAAGTATTTCCCAGATGAATCGTAAAAGATATCCAAGAAAGAATTCTTGGAGCTCCACACTTGAGAAAAAAATATTGATGAAATCGTTAGAAACATTTCGTTACAAGTTTCGTGAAAGAAATGCGGACGAACTGGTGTAATCGCTAAAGAAACCGTTAAAGGTATCAATAGAAAAAAAGCTGATAAAAACCTTGGAAGAATTCCTAAAGGATTCATTGAGGAATTCCAGTAGAATCTCTTGGAGCAATTCCTGTGAGAATTTTTACATCATTTATTACAATTTTTGAAGTATTTCTTCGGATTTTTTTTATCTTTTTCAGTAATTAATTCCGAAACCCGTGTACAGATTCGTTAAGGAATATCTTTAAACATTAATTTGAGAAACCATTCGGCTATTGCTCTGAAAATTTCCTTTGACGATATACAGGGTGTTAGGTTCCTGAGTGCAAACTTTTTAAAGGGTGATAGAGGACCATAAATGGAGAAAAAAATTGTTCTACGCATATGGTCAAATCTCAACCGTTACGTAGTTATTGAACTTCCCATGTTTATGACTCTTTTTGCCTTAACTGACAATAACTTGAAAATGGACAAACTTATCGAAGTTTTTTTACCCTTATTCGAAAGATTTTTGAATTTTCTAACAAATGGCATCTTTGAATCCATTGGTTTAGTTAAATAACTAAGTTTTCTAGAGCAAAATAGCTAAAAATAGTTATTTTTTATTGGTTTTTGTCAATTATCTTTGAAACATGCGTAATAAATTAAAATTCTTTCTTTGGCAAAGTTGTGGCTCCTGTTACACTCTACAATTCGTTCTTTGACACCAAACTTCTAGCTCTTATCGTTTTCTTGCAATTTTGATTTAAATGTGCGGCACAATGCGCAAAACAGTGCTTTCCATGACAGTTGCAAATTTATGATCTGAAATGCGATGTTTAAATCGAAATTGCAACAAAACGATAAGAGATAGAAGTTTGGTGTCAAAGAACGAATTGTAGAGTGTAACAGGAGTCACAACTTTGCCAAAGAAAGAATTTTAATTTATTACGCATGGTTCAAAGATAATTGACAAAAACCAATAAAAATTCACTATTTTTAGCTATTTTGCTCTAGAAAACTTAGTTATTTAACTAAACCAATCGATTCAAAGATGCCATTTGTTAGAAAATTCAATAATCTTTCGAATAAGGGTAAAAAATCTTCGATAAGTTTGACCATTTTCAAGTTATTGCCAGTTAAGGCAATAAGAGTCACAAACATGGGAAGTTCAATAACTACGTAACGATTGAGATTTGACCATATGCGTAGAACAATTTTTTTCTCCATTTATGGTCCTCTATCACCCTTTAAAAAGTTTGCACTCAGGAACCTAACACCCTGTATTTGATTAATTGTTAGGCATTTCCTTTGGAAACTTCTTCAACTAATTCTCAGAAATGCTACAAAAATGGCTTCTGATTTTTATTTCTACGAACTTCTTTAGATTTCTATTTCTACGAAAATTTTGTTGGGAATTCCGTCTGCAACTTTTCACTGACTTTTTTTTGACAATTCGTTTGAGAAAATCTCTGGTAATAACTTTCGGAATAACTTTAACACTTTTCTGGAAACTTCTATGCCAATCCCTACGGGAATTGATTGGGTAATTCATTTGGCATTTTTCTTGGTAATTTATTCTGTGAGTTACCTGAAAAAAAAACTTTCAAATATCTTTTGGCGGTTTTTTTTTTGGCAAATTCTTAAGAAATGCTTTGATTGGATTTGATCCGAAAGTTCCTATAAGAGTATTCTTGGAATTTTCTCTGCAAATGTTTTTGAAAACTTTTTCGGCATAACTCTTTTGGAATTTCTCAGCAATAATATTCAAAGTTGAATTAGGTTATTATTTTTGAAAATATCTTTGACAGAACTTTTTGAAATTCTTTGGGTTTGGAAATTTATTACGGGATTCAGCAATTTCTCTAAAAGTTCTACCAGCAGTCCCTTTGCTCATATACCTGACAATTACCATTGTAATTCTTTCAATAGCACAGTGTAACAAAAATAAACTTTTGGTCTGTCTCAAGAGCAAACTAATGTGTCTCTGACAGATATTGGGCCGCGGTTATGTTAGGTACGATACAAACCACCCTCCAAAAATTGCATGCAGGTTTACTCATTAACATAAAATGCTTAAAACTTTCAAATTTGATTTGATAAAACGAAATATTTTGCGAGAGTCGTAAATTTAGATGACAATTGACCATTTTACCTTTTAATTGCTTTAAAAAAATATGTCCATGGCTTGCAGTCAAAAAAGCCCAAAATCGCATATTTTGCTCTATAAATTGAGGTACCGTGAGTTCGGGTGAAATTGATCACTTTTCACAATTTTTGGCTTCTAATTTTTGAATAGTGGTCGATATGGTCAAACTCAATGCTTTAAAACAAGTACGACCACGGGTTTCATCAATCAACGAGGTTGAAACTTTTACTGCAAATCATTTCATTGTAATAAATATCATTTAAAATAAAAAATCAGAAATTTTAGTTTCGGGGTGAAATTGATCAGTCACTGAAATGCCTTTGTAATTGCCGAAAATGAGTTTTCCATCTGAATTAACCACCCCAGAATGCGAAAAGCTTTGTAAAACTATTATTATAGTTTAGTAAATTCTTAATTATTCAAATTTAAAGTTTAATAAATCTAAAGAAAACGCCTAATAGTATGCAATTTTCATACTAAACAAGCCATTACTTTACTGCCGTTATACGCATAATTGTCCCATGTTATATGGGATTCCCATATAACATGGGACAATCGGGCGTAGAACGGCAGTTTAGCAAAAGTACAATTTTATGCATAAATATCAATATTTATAGAACTTTTGATGACGAAATCGGGTTTAGCGAACACTTGGCAGCTATAAACATTTGTTCGAATATTTATTCCAAATGCGATACAGCTACGGTAACAAAAGTTTGAAAGTGTCTTTGAAATTCGCCAAACACGCAGTTTCGGAAAATATCAAATTTAATACAGAAATACATGACTAATTGGCTGTAAAACATGTAAACTTATCATTCAATTACCCAATAGCCAGATGATGGTCATTTTCAACAAATTGTTTTAAGTTCAAAGCTTTATTTTTGACAAATAAAAATTGACCTCACGTTGATCAATTTCACCCGAAATCACAGTATAGCTCAAAATTGTAGCGTCCTGAAACAAATCTGAGCCCGGATTCGGATTCAGCGGCCCAAAACCTGTCAGAGACACATACAGATACTTTGAAAATTAATTAGTCGATTCGTTTGTAAATTTATGTGGCAACTTTTAAAAGCTTCTTTGGTAATTCCTCTGTAAATTTCTTCTGATAATTCTTTATTAAATTCCGTCTGTTATTACTTTTGATGTTCTATGAGATACATCTTTGCCAATTAAAAATAAATCCACGAATTCACAACGGAACGACCGAGAAAATCTCAAGAGAATTACCAAAAGAAGTTCAAAAAAATTAAGATGATTACCAGAAGAGATCACAAAAATTTCCTAAAAATATATGAAGAAATTTCTATAGAATTTCTAGGAGGAATTTCTGTGAGAATTGAAAGAATTCTTTTTTTTTGAGTTTCTAAAGTATTCATTGGAGGAATTTATGAATCCTTGAATAGGCTTATTAGAGGAATTTCTAAAAAAAAATCTAGCAAAAACACTCAATGCATCCCCTGGAGGAATTCCTATGGAATTTCTTGGAGGAATTTATGTAAGAATCTCCGGAAAACCCTTGCAGTAGTAATTGAATAAATACATGAAGAAATCCTTGCATAAAAAGACCCAAAAAGATTTTTTGTACAAAATTATTTGTAAAATACCTGGAAAAATCAGTTTAGGTAGGAATGAATGAATGAAATCAATTGAAGAAACTCTAAGAGAATACTTGAATAAAATCTGAACGAATCTTCGGGCAAATCGCAAGAGAATTACTAAAGAAACCTCTGGAAAAAATCCTTTATAATTTTGAATAACCTTAGAACATTTCCTAAATCCTTGGAGAGACTTCTGGAGAAGCTATTTGTTTTGATAAGATAGGATATCTGTTTCTTTACTATTTAGCCATTTTCGCTGCCATTTTTATCCCACTCAAAACAATGGAATGAAGCGTTTTTGTTCTGTTTCTTATTGTCGTATATTTGTTAGAAGTGAGCACGGATTATATAAAAAATAACGTAATAATTCTGGAGGAACTAATCATAAATTCTGGAGAAATAAGTTTTTTAAGTGCCCAGAGGAATACCAGCAAAACTTCCTGAAGGAACTCTTGAGAAAACTCCTAGAGTTGATGGATATTGAAAAAAATCGTTACAGGAAGTCCAGAAGGATTTTTCGAAAGAATTCCTACAGAACTCCTACAGAAGTCCATCTAAAAATTTAATTTAATTTAATTTAATTAATTCAATTTCTTCAGTAGGAATCCTTGGAGATTTTGTTTAATTAATGGAGAAATCCTATGATGAATCTCTTAGTAAAACCTTAGAGAAACTTCTTGAAGAATCCTTGAAGATTTTTTTTTTGGAAAAGGGAATTTTTGGTGGGATTTCTGAAGTAATCTTAGGAAGTTATTCTTAAGAAATCTTTAAAAGGACACTAAGATAAGTGATGAATGCTTGAGGAAATTCCAAGTTTAATTATTGGAGAAATATCTGAAAGAGTTATTTGAGGGAAGAATTGAGAAATACTTAAAGAATCTATGGAAAATCACCAAAGGAATATTAAGAGGATTCTCTGAAAGAAACGGAAGAATGTTTAAAGAAACCCTAGAACGGCTTCTCTTCCTCTGAGGGAATCCCGATGTAATTTCTTGGAAGAACATCTGGTTCTAAATGAATCATTGATGATTTTTTGTAGTATTTTTTTTTCTGGAATTTTGAAAAAAATCATTAGATTAGATGATCTTCTAGATGAATCCTCAGAATATAATTGATAGATTCTTGAACTAATATTTCGAGAAATACTCTATAAAGCCTTTGCAAGAATCTTTTGAATTACTCTGTAGTATTTTGAAAACATTCCTGCATGTCTGAGGTGAACCAGCCAAGGGACTGAAAGCCTCATTAATAAGGCTAATTATAATAATATCATTCCTGAAGGAGTGCTTTTAGAGGAATACTGAATGATATCCTTGCATTTACAACTTAAAAGTTTCTTGATTACAAATTATTCTTCAAGAAAAATTTCTTTAAGAAAAAAGTAAAGCAATCTTTGAAAGCGTTTATAAATGATTATTTGGTGCAATTTTTAAATAAATTGTTAAAACATTTTCAGCATAATTCTTATAAAAAAATCTCGTGCTCCCGAAAAAAATCATAAAGGAAAACAGAAAATAAGATAAGATAGATAATGTTTAACCTTCCGTTAGCCATCACTGCCAGCATCACTAGAATACTGAGTACAAAAAGAGAGATTTTTTCAAAGTTTTGTACAAAATATAACAGTGAGATTATTTGACAGTTAAATGTATAGATTTATCATTGTAAAATATGTACATATTATGTAATTTTCATGGGGGCCTCCCAATTTGCTTCCGCACCGGGCCCCCAAATTCCTAGCTACGCCACTGACCCTACGTGCAGAGGACCAACGCGCCCTTGGAGTTTTCGAACGGAAGGTGTTGCGTACCATCTACGGCAGATGGAAGACAGGACTTGGAGAAGGCGAATGAACCACGAGCTGCATCAGCTGCTGAGAGAACCAACCATCGTCCACATCGCGAAAATCGAGAGGCTACGGTGGACGGGTCACGTTATCAGGATGTCGGATAGCAACCCGACTATAATGGTTCTCGAGAATCGTCCGACCGGTACAAGAAGACGTGGTGCGCAGCGAGCTAGGTGGGTCGACCAAGTGGAGGACGATCTGCGGACTCTACGCAGGGTGCGGAACTGGAGACAAACAGCCACGGACCAAGGGGAATGGAGACGGCTAATATGTACAGCAGAGGCCGCCCCGGCCTGAGCCTGATCGGTAAGGTGCAACCTTGCTGATGCTTCTGGAACATTCGTTTTCTTGAAAATCATAACTTTGATAAGGCATATCTCCGGAACCGTAGTATGTCATTAACCGATATTGTGGTAAACTCTGATAGAAGTTTTAATCGACAGCTTAATCATGAAGAAATATAAATCAGAGCAAATCACATTTCTGATTTTTGCCCACTTGGTGCCAAAGCACCAGTGCTAGGCAAAAGATGTAATGGATCTTGGGGTTTCTGCGAATCTAAGACATTTGAAATTCCGAGCACTACGGCAGATCTTGTAACGGGAAAAGTGGTGGAATGTAAGCTGGGGTCCAAAAAACGTTTTTGGTAATTGCGTTGCGTTTCCCCTACTTTTCACTCGCGGTTACAATGATAAAACGGCCTACTTTTCTTCACTAAAACAAAAATGCCGAAAGGTACTACTTTTCCACACTTGTGCCTAAAAGTAGCACTTTTCGGCACTTTTGCCAACAGACATTTTCAATTCGTTTTCGTGTGTATAATCAGTACTGCATGAACTGCATGTTAAATAGGGTTGATTGACGTATCATGGTCGTACCTCGTTCTGTAGAAGTATGCTACCTAGAAAAAATCCTATCTAAACTTCATTTTTCGTAATGACAAAAAATGTTGTATGCAGCTCGTTCCAAAACTCGATTTTTTCAGCACTCATCGTACTCGGCAAGCCACGTTGAATAAATGTACGACTCGTGCTGAAAAAATCATCATTTTGCAACTTGTTGCATAATAGTAGTTTACGCAACAAGGTGCAGAATGAAGATTTTTACAGCACGAGTTGTACACTTATCCAACGAGGCTTGCCGAGTTGGATAAGTACGACGAGTTCTGTAAAAATAGAGTTCTGCACCGAGATGCGTACAACGTTTTTTGCAATGTCATAAATTACCACTTGAGGATAGTTTTTAACAAAACTTGTACATCAAACTGCACACTGATGTTCATAGCCATGTTTAAGAAAATCTGATCATAGCAGGTTATACTGTGCAGTTGTCACAATTTTTCAAACCTGCGTCCAGAAAGCATCAAGAAATTGATCAAAACTGAAAACAGTGCTGTAATGGTTCATTACGCAACGCAAATCAGTGCTGTAATGAACCATTACAGCACTGTTTATTTGGTGTGGGAAAGTAGGCCTTTTCCTGTCAGATTTGCGTGAGGTAAAATGGCCTATTACGATGAGAAGTTGCAAAAATAAATATTTAAGTTTGCATGGAACCTCTTTGTGAGATCACCTCTCGGCGAACTTTGTACTTGGCAGAGCTGTCAAGCGTTTATTAAAAGGCAAAATCAAAAAGATGTTTGGTATCGAAATTACAAAAACCAAATGGTGGTCCTTCGTAAATTTAAAAAAAAAATCAAAATTCAAAAGAAAAAAAAAGCTAACGAGGCATATTTTGTGGCTACCTCGTTTGGATTGTTTGATGTTTCTCCTTAAGCTCTAATAACCCTCACGTGCTTGCACACCTCCAAATGACCCGTACTCACCATGATAATTGAAAAAGTAGATCGTCTTCAAGTTTGTTACAAGAATACGAACATCCCCTTTTTATGCAAATCCGTCCTCGTACGTACGGTCAGCTGGTCACTGCAGACGCAACGCATCCCTCCTCAAAAACGCAAAACTGTCATCAAACCATTCCACTATCGTTTATTTCACATTTCAATCTAAATCCGTGCTCGTTCGGCTCGGATTTCCCAACCAGTCGGTTCAGCCTCAACGTTTGGCAATAGCTGGACAGGGGTCAGACAAACCCAGGTCAGCTCGTGGAGGACCACGCCGTTCGTCCGGCGTTCGGATGAATGTAAATTTATTCAAAATATTTCCAAATGCTAAAATAAAATACCCAACTCCCGGGTTGTGGTGCATCCTTTCTGGGTTCGGGTCGGACATCTGCAGCAGTGCCAGGTAGATTTTTATTGTTACCATTTTAATTTTCCGCGCGCACGCTCGCTCACTGGCAAGGGCGGATCAAGTCCATTTTGCTCACCCTTATCCCTCTCGAACTAAGCGCCTGGGCACACAATTTCAGCTGGACATTTGCCGGCTCGCGCCTCGTCACTTTTTAACGCACTGGGAGTGACCCTTTCCCAAATGTATGCACATATTTCTCGCTGGGAAAAGCTACCGACGGACCACTCAAGGGATTTTGCCGACGGCATTTTCCCTCTTGGGTTACATGTGGTGCTCAGTAAGAATGTGGAAAATATGTCGGCCGGCAGTGCCAAACCGAAAGGGGTGCGAGAAAATCGACTGGTCACCACCGCACCGGTTGTTTGAAACTGTGTTTTCGGTGCTTTGCGGACAGAAGGGTGATCACCGATTGACCATACCCATCCACCATTATTAATGTCGTTAGACGTGTACCTTTGAGAAGGAAACGGCGGTTCCGTATGGACACGTATAGAATGTTTCCGAAATTAAGGAATTGATTTATGATCTATGAAACGTGCGCGCCTTGAACGTTGCTTGAAGGCGCGTGCTGTGCCGTAATTAGTAGCCCCATTAACGGCACTGTTGGCTTGACCTCTCGGGTCAGTTTTGATAGGTGAGTTAATTTGAATATATTGGAGTTATAGATTGACGAAGTTGCTTTGATTTGTTTTTTTTAACTGACTTCTATTTGCAACAGTTACATTTCACAATTTGAATCAGAACCCGGCAGAACGGTTCGCAACCTTCCAGCACCGGTTGATTGGCACGATGTGGAAAACCGAACAGCTACCGGATGAGTGAAAGGAAGGCGTAATCTGCCTCATCTACATTTGGAATGTAAGAACCTCAGAGCGCCGCCCAAAATGCTATTCCTGATCATCTTCCGTCATCAGTAACCTTAAACGAATGTTCGTAGAATTTTATCAAACCAGCTCCATCTACGGTCAGTGGACAATGGATACCAGATTGACTCCTTGCCATAAGGGAAGATTCATTTATTACGTCCATCATTTTTCGGGATTTGTAGACCCCCCCTCCCCCCTCTGTCACGCTATTTTCCTATATCTAATACACGTACTGTCACAATTTCTTAGACCCCCCCTCCCCCCAAAATGTTGGACGTAATTTTTGAACGTTCCCTAAGTCCTCCAGAAATGCCGTAGATATCCGGTCCCAACGTATCACCTGTTCGTCAACTTTAAGGCAGCATACGATAGTATCGACTACCTACTCAGATCTATGGAAAATCTTAGGCGATAACGGTTCTCCTGGGAAGCTGACCAAACTGGTCTCGATAGCGTTACATTTGCAAAAAAAAAACGTGTCAGTTGCCGACGTTGCTAACGAAGTCAGCACAATGTGAAGGTGTGCCATGTGTCCGCGGAAAAAATGCAGTAGCTAGCGACAGCATAAATGTAAGCATGTGGCAAAGGAAAAAAAAGCCGATGCTCAGCCATCGCATAATAATCGCAAAATGCGAGATAGGTACAGCAAAAAAAACAAGTGCACTCAGCATGTCAGCTGATTTTTCTTTTTCCTCGTCAACGCCGCCGCTGCTGGTGGTACACAACCAATGAGAGTATATTACAGGTGGGGAAGAAGAAGAGATGGCTATGTATTAGTAAGCAAAGAAAAATGTAAACACAAATAGTGACGTCACTATTTGACACGCGTTCTTATGGGAGCTCGCTTTGCTTGTAGTAGTGATATGTTTTGCACCAAACACGGATCTCACGCACACGACGTGTCTCTTCCACACCTTCATTAAACTCTCATTGGTACACCACTAGTTGCCATCGTCTTCGTCGTCGTTCTGAGCTGACATGTACAAATTTTCACTTTTATTTTCAGCAAACGCGAACGAGAGCCCATTTGCTACCAGATGCACGCGTCATATTAAAGTCGAGGAGCAGGTTGCTTCAAAGTGTCATATTTTTCCATAGTGGATCTATAAGGCTATCTGACGTTTGATCACCTTTCTCTGTTTCGCTCCCGATGAGGATAGGTTTGTTTTCATACGGAAACGTTTCCGTATGAAAATATTAAACAAAAAATTGCTATCTTTTGTGTCTGCTTGAGAGAGAAGGGTGATGAACGCTGGATTGCCTTATGGTAATCATATATTTTTGACAGGCTGAGGACAACGTTGGAAAATTACACTAGTTTACAGCATTTTTGAACTCGATAAGCTGATGATCGTTTTTGGTGTAGAATCATGCCCTGAGTTCGAAAACGCGAAGGAAAAAAAATACAGTAGAGCGGAAACTTTTTCGACTTTTCATACAAGGTTGATGATTTGAAATCGATTTTTGTTCTATTTTTAAGCAACGTCGCTCACTTCACACATCTCATTCTCCGTATCCAATGCTCCGATTGGGCTGAATTTTTTTACTGTGAGGGGCTGTCCATAAACCACGTGGTCATTTTTTTGGGACTTCTCAATATATTTATTGTGTCCGTATTACGCCTATTTTTGCCTCTGATAACTTGGCTTTTCAAGCCATTTATCACAAACCGGATTTTCAAAGGAGTTTCTCAAAAGGCAATAAAGATGATGCAGTTTGTTTATTTCTGTGAATTTTAACCTTTTATCGGCCATTCATACCGTAGATAATGCAGTAATAAATGCACAAATTTGAGCAAATTTAGCTGATTATGCAGATTGGTGTCCGGCCATTTGGCCGAACGCCGTTTGGCCGAATGCCATCTGGCCGAATGGTCGTTTGGCCGAATTATGTTCAAAAGAATTCAGAGGAAGTTTTTGGCATTCCAACTACCAATATGATCATCAGAAATATTTCCTTCTTTTAATCATAGGCTATTCTTTCTAGTTTTGACATTCAGGGATGAGTTGGCGTTGAACCTGTCAATATTTTATCAAAGATTGAATCATAGGCTGTTCTTTCGAGTTATACTTATGCGAGGAATAGTGACATGGTCACTTAAGTTCATCATTTATTTTCGGCCAAACGGCATTCGGCCAAATGGCATTCGGCAAACGACCCTTTCGGCCAAATGGCGTTCGGCCAAACGGCATTCGGCCAAATGGCGTTCGGCCAAATGACCCGGAACCATGCAGATTCTAACAGGGTGTGATGTGCATTTCGTGACGTTACAACGCGAGCAGTGAACCCTGTTTGAAGCTGAAAAGGTGTTGTAAAGTCATGAAATGTAAAAGTCAATTATCCAAATTTTCTGTAGGTAATGTCATGCCTGCTACTAATACGCATTTTAACCGTTTTGGGTTAAACAAGTTTTTCCAATAAAAACTAAATGTTCAGTGTGGAGCGGACCTGGTTAAAGCTCGTAACTATTACGCCTAGGACCTGAGACCGAATCCCACTCATGACAAACTTACAAAATGTGAGTTCTTCCTTCGGAAGGAGAGGTATGCATCTGTCGGCGGCGGCGTTTTGCACTTTTTTGGCCGGCGGCAGCGGCGTGATCAGCATGACGCCGAATGAATTTTCGGCGGCGGCGGTGGCGGCGTGAAACGGCGTGGCCATAATTTTAAATTTAAGTTGATTCCGTAAACTAATATCAATGTTTTATTTTTTAGTAACTCATCATGTTGAAGATGCAATGATATGTTTATGGTTACAGTTTAGTTATTGTTTTCATATATTTTTGATAAAAAATTATTGAAATAATTGTTTGTTATGGTGAATGATCAATCAGCTGTCCAAAGGAATTCCCGGTGGAATTTCTAGAGGAACTTGTAGAGGCATTACTCTAGGTACACCTAGAGGAATTCCCGGATGAGCTTCTAAACGAATTTCCAAAAGAACATCTAAAAGAATTCCCTTATGAACGTTTGGAAAAACTCCTGGAAGAATTCCGGAAATAAATCTTAGAAGAACTCTTAAATAAATTGCCGGACTTCTGGAGGAACTCTTAGAGGAGTTTCCTGAGGAATTCTTAGTGGAATTACCGGTGGAACTCATAGAAGAATTCTCGGAGGAAATTTCAGGCATTCCTTGTGCAACTCCCAGAAATATTTTTAAAGCAACTAGTTAAGTAATTGTCGGAGGAATTTTCGGAAGAACTTCTAGAGAAATTGCTGAAGAAAGTCGAAAAGGAATTCAAGGAGCAACTCGTAGAGAAATTACCAGAGGTATTCATAGATAAGTTCTCGGATGAGCCATTAATGAATTTCCCGGAAGAATTTCTTGAGGAACTACCAGCCGGATTTCTAGAGCAACTCCCGATGGAACTCCAAGAAGAATTCCCAAGAAATTCGTAAAGAAATTCCCGGAAGAACTCGTAGAGAAATTCCAGAACTCAGATACTTCTAGAGAAATTCCTGGGAGAACTCCTAGAGAAACGTTCGGGGAAACTCCGGGGGAATTCTTAAAGGAATTCTCGGAGGAAACTCCTGGCATACCCAATGCAAGTTCTAGAGAAAAAACTTATAGTGCAACTTGTAGTGAAATTGCCTGGCGAATTTGGCAGCATCCATTTATTACGTAACGCTAAAATCGACAATTTTGGAAGCCCCCTCCCCCCTCCGTAACGCTTTTTTGTATGAAAATCCTATTTTTTTTTTGTATGGACCGTAACGCTCGGCTATACTCTCCCTCCCCCTAGAGCGTTAGTTAATTTGTGGACGGTGCCTTTTTTCCCGGTGAAACTCGTAGTAAAAGTGTTTCCGAAGATATTCCAATTCCCGGAAGAACTTTTAGAGAAAGTCACGGTGAAACTCTTAGTGTAATTTTCGAAAAAATCGGTAAGGAATCCCCGAAGGAACTCGTAGAGGAATTCCCGGAAGAATTCCTAGAGAAAATCCTAGAGAAATTCCCACAGGAACTTCTGGAGGAATGTTCGGAGAAACTTCTGGAAGAATTTTTGGAAGCACTCTTAAAAAAAAACTCATTGAAGAATTCCAGGAGGAACTGTTACAGAACTTACCGGAAGAACTCCCAGAAGAACTCCTAGGGGAATTACAAGAGAAACTTCTAGAGGAATTATCAGAGGTAACTTATCAGAGGTAAGAGGTCTTTCCAGTGCAATTTCAATGAACTCTTAAAGGAATTCCCGTAGAAATTCGTTAAGGAATTCCCGGATGAACCCGTTGAAGAACTCATGAAGGAATTCCCGGAGGTGCTTCTAGAGGAATTGCCTGACGATCTCGTAAAGGAACTCACATGAAAAACTTCTAAACTTCTAAAATTCCTGGAAGATCTCCTAAACAAATACCCGGAGTAACTCTTAGCGGGATTTCTAGAGGACGTACTACAAAAAAGTCCCAGTGAAACTTCTGCAGCAATGTCCGAAGAAACTACTGGAGGATGTCACGGAGGAAACCCTCGGATTTCCCGAAGGACCTTCTAGAGTTCCCGGAGGAACTCTTAACGGAATTCTTAGCGAAGCTGATGGAAGAATCCTCAAAAGAGTTGCTGCAGAATTTACATCTCTTCTGAAGATGAATACGACAATACCATTTTTTTCAGAATCACTAGCATTTTCTTCAATCTTCGGAATGCCTAGATTCTTTCTTCATCAGTCATCAGTTATCTGCAGGAACCCCCGGTATCTTTGTGAACTCGATTTAATTCAAAGGAAAAACTCTTTCACTTTTTAGAACTGTTATAAATTTGGACCAAAAAATGGACCACCGCTGAAAACGACCTTAGAAATACTATGTATGCAGATGACTCTAATGAATTGCTTGAAATATTTTAATGAAATAAATCGAGAAATAATATAATTTATAAATGCGTAAGCGGCGGCGCGCCGAGAAATAACCGGCGGCGGCGTGAACCGAGAATCGGCGCACACCTCTAAGTAGAGCGTACCAGAAGCTAGACCAGAAGGGTTTCTTGCTAGACCGGTCGATGTCCATCTGAGTCATGGTACAGCGTGAGGAGCAGCACGGTCCGTTTCTGACCCGGTGTAATGACGATGAGGATAGTTTGTTATCTTGGTCATCGTGCACTCAATATTCAACTCAGAGACACAATAGTAATAAGCTAAATAAATTATTATTCATCGGAAAATTTGGCGGATTGATTGAAAATAACCTTTAAATTGCTGTGGGCTATAAGTTGGGATAATGCACTGGGAGAATCTATGACATTTCGTCGAAAGACATTTGGTCGAATGACGTTAGGTCGAATGGCATTTGGTCGAAAGTACATTTGGTCGAACGGACGTTTGGTCGAATGGACATTTGGTCGAAACCCATATTAGGGAGTAGGAAACATATGACATCAAGTCGAACCGACAATTCGTCGAATGGATATCTGGTCGAACTGATGAAAAGACACTAGATCAGTCGATGACTAAAACCGCTAGATAAGAGTTACGTACTTAGCAGGTAGTGCAGTCCGCGCACTGTTGTCTTTCCTTCAGCTTGAGGAGGTGTGTTCCGAATACTCAATAGGGAGGTGCATACCCAAGGTAGTAGCCCCTTGAGCGCCATGTAGGCAGAGCAGCCCCGGTAAGGAAGCCTACTTAAAACCTTCAACTACCAGCAAAACAAGAGAAAACAGATTGATTTAACGGCAACAGACCAGGCAACGATTTATGGATAACATTTAGGAAATCAAATCTTGGAACGTGAGAACTTTAATTCCACCCACACGTCTTGCGCACATGGCTCGTGAACTGCAGAATGCCGACGTTAATGAGGCTACTATTCGCAGATCAGCGCAAAAAACTTTCGTTGAACCTGTCATTAGAAAACTTTCATTCCGTTGCCAACAATATTGCTCTGCGGCTTGTAGCATCCGCTGCTAGAGCAATGCAAATCAGCAGTACCTATTTACTTCGTAGGTGAGAATGTTCAAAAACACACCTAGCGATACCCGAGTGATGATACTTGCTTGCATATTGATACTACCGTAAGAGGATAACATGAAAATAGTGACGCATTTAAACGCGTTCAAGTTTAAACTCGGCACGCTGCGATCAGAAATATTTAAAAATTCTTCAGTTGGAACGCGAGCGAGCTCTACATAACTACATTCGCAAAATGCCTGCATGATACCCTGGTATCCTCAAAACTAAAATAGTTATATATCCGTCATTTTTTCAAATATTTGAATAATTTTGGGATTCGATTCAGAAACTTATCTTTTATTGGGAGCATTTCCGAGTGAACCGGATTGATTACCGTGGTTTTCGGAAATCCAGATTTTCTGGAACATGTTCGGCATGTCAGCTATAATAACCATCAAAGATCATAAACCAATAGTTTGTCCAATCAGTCTTGTCAATCCATTAGCTGGCTATTACAGAAAAAAAATCTCAAACAGTCATGGCAATCAATAACACTTTATTACACCTCAATCTCACATATTTATATTTACGGATTTTCTGAAACTCCAGGTGACCGGACCAGTTTATTCGCATAACATATCGATAGAGTAAGCACATATGAGTTCGGAGCTGAATCGGTATCTGAACGGGCGTTCTTGAGCAGTAAAAGCTCTGACGCGCAAGTTAAATGACTATTGCGTTTCAATCAAAACATTGAAAGCATTTATATTATTTTCGACTCGTGTTCAATTCAAGTGAATTACTAAATGAAAGAACAGCCTATGTTTAAAAGAAGGAAAAACATCAGATGAAAAATCTGCAGCTTCAACATGTGAACATGGTAAACACAGGAAACGTGAAAAAAAACCAGAAGGAAACCACTGATAAAAATGCAGGTAGTACATGAAAACACAATGAAATTAGTAAACTTGAAAGACGAGCCCCATTTGAAAGAAGGAAAAATATCTTAAAAAAAAGGCATCAGCTAATGAAGAACAGCTACATAAGCTAAGGAAAAATTTCTTCTGAAACATTCAGCAGTTGGTAAAGGAAAACGATGTTGGGGTCAATATGACAGGCACGCTGAACGTGCATTACGCCATCGTGGTGCGAAAAACCTAACATCCTAGGAGGGTTGATAAACTTGAAAGAATAGCCTATATTTCAAAGAAGGAAAAATACATGAGAAAAAAGACAGCAGCTATAACATTCAAACATAATACAAATACGAAACTTGAAAGAATAGCCTATGTTCAAAAGAAGGTAAAATCATCGATAAAAAAAATCACAACCATAATGTCCACTGTCAGCACAAAAAACAAGGTTGAAAGAACAGCATATGTTGAAAAGAAGGAGAAACCTTTGATGGAAAAGCCAGTATGTGCTACTGCTACACAAAAACGCAATGAATTGATGAAACTTGAAAGAATAGCCAAGATTAAAAATTAGGAGAAATCTTCGATGGAAAATCAACACTTCACCAATGCCAACGACAACTACATTGCGAAACAAGTTACCATAATAATAAACACCCATGAATGAAATATTTGCTTTTTCATGTTTGATGTTATTTAACACGATTATATTGCTATACGACTAAACGTTCATTCGACCAAACACACTTTCAACCAAATAAGCTCAGTAACAAATGAGTTCAGATACCGAAATCTATAATATTTTTTTGCACTTAAATCTCTTTTCATGGGTTAGTGCCTTTCGACCAGATGTCCATTCGACTAAATGTCATTCGACCAAATGTCATTCGACTAAATGTCCTAAAGCCCTTGAGGCACGCTCACCGCTCGTGAGCGTTCAAAATGCATCTCTGCAAAAAGGTTGGGAACCCCTGTAATCAAAAATCTTTACTAAAACCCTCATTGGCTTACGTTTTCCGGTTCACAGATGATGAAATGTAGACGTCGTAGCTTTTTCCACAGACAATCAGACGCATCACTTGGAACAAAGTGCGATTAAAATCATCGTCACAAAAGAATAATCGCCCAATGCTAATTACGCTGTGTGGTTTGCGAAACACTGAGTAGATGGCGGTAGTGAGCAAACGTCAAACAGGAGCAAAAATGAGCGATAGATTTGCGAACTACATAATATTTGAAAAGTCCGTTAAAAAGAGAATCCACAGACAAACAGACGTAACACTCTGATAGCTCCCACCGTACTCCGATTTAACAGTCTATTTAAAAATGATAGTTGGTCAACTGCCCAGAAAATGTGCACTGAAGAAAAACTTATTCATAATTCAATAATATGAATCATTCAGTTTGTTATGGAATGTATTAGGAACTTTTCCCTTGGTTTGAATAATGTCGCGGGAAAAACGCAGGGTTCTGACTCAGGGGCTCCCCTTTCCGCGGGTCCCGGGGCACTTGTTCCCTTTGCCCAACCAACCAACCCCCCACCCCTTAAATGCGGGCCTGGGTACAAATGTTTACCGACAACAGATGAGATCTCGATAAACCACTACAGAAGTTGGTGATTTTTCTGTGTATATCACAAACTTTCAAAGGAATTCGAATGGAAAATATTCAAGAGTTTACAATTGTTTTCATGAATAATAGTGGAAAATTTGACCATAAATGCATCAAAACGTAGTAACGTTACTATTTAATGTGCCTCAAATATGTTGTAACAAATAGGGTGGGGCGGGGCAAGATGGGTCGTGGGGCTAGATGGGTCAGCGCCATTTTCGAGCGCATTAATCATGTTTTGATTTTGTTAATAATTTTGTTAGATGACCAGCATGAATATACAAAAGTTTGGGGCATTGATTGAAAAAATATTCACTCTCGTTGGAAATAAAAAATAAAATGATTTTTAGCCATTTTTCTTATACGATACATTCCACGTAATCTCCATATAAACGGCCTCGAGGCAAGATGGGTCACCTTCAATTTTGAACGTATTTTTGAAGCATTCAAAAGTTATTTATTTTTTATTACAAGACTATCTTATAATTGACTTCAATCAAGCGGAATGAATGCTCAAAATTATAACATAAAATTATGATAATTTATTAGTGAAAACATCGATTTTCAAGTCGCCTTAGGACTACTCAAATCGTAAAGTTTTATATATTCCAAAAAAGTTTATAAAATGTTTACTAGTAGCTCGTGTTTATTCAGTATGGATATGGAGCATATATGAATGCGGAACAAATCTTATATTTTGACGTTTTTCGTTGAGAAAATGTGAATTACTTAAAAGGTGACCCATCTTGCCCCGCACTTTTTTCACGGCGCAAAATTGATCATTTTTTAAAACTGCTTGTTTAACATCATATTTTGTATTTGTTGAACTTTTTATCAACTTTTAGCATAGCTAACTAGTGTATTGAAGAGTAACGGACGAATACAAACCAATACGATTTGTATTTACAAAGTTATGGTGATCCATCCTTAGCTGACCCATCTTGCCCCGCCCCACCCTTCCGTCATTTCGGGGGAATTTGATCAGTGGGGTGAAATTGATCGACGTGAGGTGCTTTTTTATTTGTGAAAATTATCGTTCTAAACGTAAAACAAAATGTGGGAAATGGCCATCTTCTGGCTCAAGGGTTCTTGAATTAAGAGTTTACATGTTTTATGGCTTTTTTTTTTTTGTTTTTATTAACGTTATATTACACTTATGTCTATATAAATAAAAATGGAATGGTGTTTGTATTTCACGAATAGGCTCGGGAACGGGTCAACAGATCGACATGATTCTTTCACGGTTGCATTCCGTCAGGGCTCCGACGTGTTCGTACGAAAAAATAATTAGTAAAAGTGACCGGGAAGGCCAGAAAAACGGGAAAATCTGAAATTCCATTTTGAGGGGCATTTCTTCATGAAACCGGATGTCAAAACACAAAGTAGGCAGGCAGGACGACGTTTGCCGGGACTGCTAGTAGTTAATATCTGTTTCAAATATGACATGTCTGGTGCAACGTGTAGTAATGTGCTGGATTTTTGTGATAATTTCTATGTTTGCAATGAAGATGCGAAAACTTTGGAACACTGAGTTGTTGTATTTTTTATTTTTTCACTTCACTAACACAGTGACTCAAAGTTCTGCAAAAACAGCGACAAATTAGGTAAATGGTCATAATACCCACGCTGTTTGGACATTTTCATTGCAGAAACGGAGAATTCATAAACGCGCCATACAAAAATCCATCTCATTACTACAAATCTAGTCTAGAGCTCCATGTAGAAACGCCATATTCTAAGATGTGGTAAGTGGAAATGTCGATCTATGAAATTGATTTGAAAATGTCAGTGCTTATGGCAACGACAAAAGCCGTTCATTGTTAGCATTACCCGAGAAATGTCAATCATATGTTTCGTTAATATTAAAAGTAGCAGTAACAACCTGCTAAATCATATGCTGGAATGATTACTTGGTTCAATTTAGAAAAACACCAAAAGCAATACATGATAACAATGCATTCTAATTCATCTCTTCAATGTCACTTTCCATTCTCGTCATCAGCTCACAAATTGCTCTCATAATTGGTCCAGATCATAAATCACCTTGGAAAAGTATTATGAACTTACGAACAAGAGAATCAAAACAAAACCACCATTTAGCAGTCATAAAAAAAAACGAAGTAAATATAGCGTCAATGCCACGGCAAGTATCTCGTCGCGTCGACGACCGACTTTTTCGCGGTGCTTTTTTATTTCCACGTAAAAGCATTATTTCCACCACCCATTGCTCCCTCCTCCGCGTTCCCCAGAGCAGTCGGCTAAATTAATAAAGGCGCGAATCCTTAACAGAGTGGGAAAAAAAGGCGCCAAGAACCGTTCCATCAGCACCCAGCGTGCAGCAGCCAGCCAGCCAGCCAACAAGCGCGGTGAACTGTAAATGAGACGCTCCTTGGTGCCTTGGTGGAAACCTAAACAGACGGAAAATGCACAGAGGAAAAAATGCAGAGTTGTCTTCCCCATCGACCCCGTCTCCCCGCCCCGGAACCACGCGTCTAGGCGACAAAGTCTGCGAAAGAAAAAATCTCAAGGTTACAAACTTTCGCTCTCGTTTCCTTCGATCATCCTTCGCGGCGCGCGCGAATAAAAAAAACGCCGTCACGAGTTTGCGACTTTTTTCCTCCTGCCAAAACGCCTTGAGAAATTAAAAATGCACAACCTGCCCCGCCATCAATCGGTCGCGGGAAAGCTGGATAGCGGGAAAATGGAACACGGCGGAAAAGTGACGGAGGGAAAGATTATGCTTTTAAACGCACCTTCAGTCGTTCATTAACATCGGCGTGACACTAATCCGACAAAATGTCACACAACCTGAGTCTCTGTTATGTTGCACAACTTTTGAGTTCCGGAGATTGTATCGTGGTGGGCGTGTCTTGCGCGGTGTGCTGAGAGGGAACTCACCAACACCATGGCAACAGTACCGTAACGAAAGGATATCGCAAAGGGATTCTCTTCCACTACACGCATGTATGAGACACGACGACGTCGGACCGCATGCTGCAAACCGCAGGATTGCTCATATGATGGGGGTAGGTGGAAATTTATGTGCTTCGGAACGGACAGTGTGCTCTGTTCATGTATACCGGGAGTAAGAGAGAAGAATAGTACGTTGCATATGAACTCAGAGACACATACACATGTATCTGCGGGACATACTAAATCAGCAGACACGTTGCCTAGGATGCTGGGTGGACATGGTCACTGTGATTAGAAGGGGGTGTAGTCTCAAGTGCTCATGTGTTATCGAGGATTGATGCTTAGGGTGACATGGGGTGAAAATTTGTTGGAGGTTCTTGCGTTATTGTTTGCTTTCTATTCTATATGCCAAACAGAAATATTTGAAAAGTACGATTATGAACTTTATGAAGTACATTTTCATACAAATTCAATCTACCGTCATTTTGCACGATTGTTCACTGTTTCCACAGGCTCAAATAAGTGATTATGTATTATCATTTTGAACTTTTAGGGGATTCAGGAGCTTCTTTTGAAAGTGAGTAATTCACCTAGAAGTGAGATAAAAATACAATTTTGTATAGGTGAAGATAGAATGTTTATGCCATCATCAAGTTCTAGGAAATCGAGTTTGTCATTCGTGCGCGGAAGATTCGGAAGTTCGCTTGCCAGGAGTTTATTATTCGGCACGAAAAGTAAATAGTGTACGTAAGTTCGCTTGTCAAGAGTTTGTTATTCGACGCAAAACAGTAAACAGTTCATGCCTTGCGTCGTCGTTTCGAGTTTTCATCCTAAAATTCTAAAATTTCGTGAATAATTTCAGGCGTTGCCGGAGGTTTAATAGGGATTTCAGAAGCGTTTCAAATCGTTTCAAGGTGTTTCATGGCGTTTTAATGCGTTTCAGGAGATTTAACGGGGCCTTCAGAGGCTTTCAGGTAAATTTCAAGGAGGTTTCATGGGTGTTTCATAGGCATTTTAAAGT
Source organism: Aedes albopictus (assembly GCF_035046485.1). Lineage (NCBI taxonomy): Eukaryota > Metazoa > Arthropoda > Insecta > Diptera > Culicidae > Aedes > Aedes albopictus. The sequence goes on from NC_085138.1 coordinate 133,687,963, forward strand.
GTTTCAATGCGTTTCAGGGTGTTTCAGGGCATTTCAGAACGATTCCGATGAATTTGAGGGCATTTAAGAGGCTCGCAGGTGACTTTCACGGAGGCTTCATGAGGGTTTTAGAGGCGTTTCAAGGCATTTCAATGCGTTTCTGGAGGTTTCACAGAGGTTTTATAGGGATTTCAATGCATTTCAGGGCGTTTCTGGAGGTTTCACAGGGGTTGTAGGGGCCTTCAGAGGCTCTCAGGCGAAATTCACGGAGGTTTTAAACGGGTTTTAGAAGCATCTCAAGGCGTTTCAGGGCGTTTTATACGTTTCAGGGCGTTTTATACGTTTCAGGGCGTTTCAGGTGATTTAGGAGGTCTTCAGAGGAGGGCTTCAGAGGCTCTCAGGTGAATTTCTCGTAGGTTTCATAGGGGTTTCAGAGGCGTTTCAAAGCGTTTCAAGGCGTTTCAGGGCGTTTTAATGTGTTTCAGGGTGTTCCAGGAGGTTTCAGGAGGGTTTTAGGGGGCTTCATATACTCTCAGGTGAACTTCATGGGAGTTTCAGGAGGCGTTCCAAAGTATTTCATGGCATTTCAGGGCATTTCAGGCGTGGACGAAGGCTTAATAGGGGATTCAGAGGCGTTTCAAAGCGTTTCAATGCGTTTTATAGCGTTTTAATGCGTTTCAGGGCGTTTCAGGAAGTTTAAGGGGGGCTTAAAGGGGCTTCAGAGGCTTGCAGGTAAATTTCACGGGGGTTTCATGGGGGTTACAGAGGCGTTTCATGGCATTTCAGAAGGTTGTCACCTCCCCATGAAGGGGGGTTCGCATGAGACGGAGGCAAAAGTAGAAGAGGAGGCCGGTGGCATTGGTTCCCAAAACCCACATATCAGACACAGCCAAAAATCATGGTTCGAAACAGTGGAACCGCTTACGAAAACTACTCGGGTCTATCCATAATAGAATAAAAGCACAGAGTTTCACATGCAAATGATAAGACGGTGTATTTTTAGTTGTACTTACTTGCTATATTGTTGCTTAACCTACGTTTGGAGAGTGTTAGGATGTGTGGGCGTCAGTGTAGGCGTGTATCCCTCGGCGATCGTTGGACGTCGTAGTTGCCAAAAATGATAGCCGGCGCCATGCCAGCTGTCGCACCGCATCCACGGTGAACAACCATCGCTTTGGGGCATGGGAGGTACTGCCGTCCATTCTATGGCAGTGGTAGAAAGGCCTGGGAGGTAAATCACACGAAAAAGCACTTAATCACACGCCAGAGAAACTCGCACTATTTTGGGATTTGCTTTAGAACATTGTTGCCTTACCGATCTCAAACAATAAATCTCATATCTACTCCATCACTGTCGTCTGGCTGATCATGGAAGAAGAATAGCTGTTGATGAGATTACACAATTTAGGCATGTTCTCACTTCCCAACCATCCTGAAGGTACCTAGACCCACGGTCTGCAAGATCTCGCATCTTCACCACTCGATCACTTAATAATTTCCGCGCACAATTTGTATTCACACCGTTGGTTTTACAATTTCAACGCACTAAACGGCTGCGAGGTTGCCCTCTTTGTATTAACCCGGCGACTGCTAGTGAAGTCCGATTGGTAACTACCTATATCGTCGCAGGTCCAGATGTGAGGCAGCAATTCGCTCTTATCAGTGGCGGGTGGTGATAAGAGCCAATAGATTTGTGGAGAGTGAGATGCTGAGCGGAGTGATCAAGTAGGGTTCCTGATATATCGTTATGGTAACATACAGGTATTATTATCAGTTTCTCTTGGCAGCGATGGGGTTTTGGCGTGTGATTCGGGAGTGCATCCCCTAGTTCTGATTCTCTATTCCGGCGACAAGCGACGGTTCTCTGAGCGATTATCATGGCAGTAGCGATATGAAAGTAGCGTATATGTTCTGTTGTTTCTGCTGTGTGTGTAGTGTATTGAACATGATAAGATACAACAACTCATGCTTCCATTTTGTACAGCGACTCTGGGCGGCTAATCTGCTACCTTCGCGAGGCTGCTGGAAGTGAGCAGGTTACAAGGTTTCCAATGAATTTGAGGGGGCTTAAGAGGCTTGCAGGTGAATTAAGAGGCGGGTTTCAGGGGCGTTTCAATGCGTTTCTGGAGGTTTCACAGCGGTTTTAGGGGGCTTCAGAAGATCTCAAGTAAATTTCACGGGGGTTGTATAGGAATTTCAGAGGCGTTTCAATGCGTTTCAGGGCGTTTCAGGAGGTTTCACAGGGGTTGTAGGGGGCTTCAGAGGCTCTCAGGTGAATTTCACGGAGGTTTTAAAGGGGTTTTGGAAGCATCTCCAGGCGTTTCAGTGCGTTTAAATATGAGTTTCAGGGCGTTTCAGGAGGTTTAGGGAGCCTTAAGGGGGCTTTAGAGGCTCGCAGGTGAATTTCTTGTAGGTTTCATAGTGGTTTCAGAGGCGTTTCAAAGCGTTTCAAGGCGTTTCGAAGCATTTCAAGCCATTTCAAAGCGTTTCATCACTTGATAGCACATAGCTACATGACGCTGTGTGAGCATAAATTTTATTCATAATACTCCAATATAGGTTATCGAATCTACGGGGGCTACTAGTTGTATCTAAGAGCATTAAGAATGAGGTTGATACTCACACAGCCCCAGGTATCTATGTTCTATCAAGTGGTGGGTTCTATGATTGTATAGCATATCCCTAGAATTAAGGCCATCTGATCTACACGTGTAATCAGTGATTCATTGGAGTACATATTATGAATCAAATGTATTCTTGCATAGCCTCACGGAACTATGTGCTGTCAAGTCAGTTCGTTGTCAGTTTGAGGATCTCCAAGAACTTCCTTGAGTATTGGCCATCGGATCTGCTAACGTATTTGGTTGTCTCTAAGAGATTTACGACTAAGGTTTATTATCACACAACCTCAGGTAACTATGATCTATCAAGATTTGAGTTCGAATAATCTTTAAGGGTCTCCAAGAACTTCCTTCAGTATAGGTCATCGAATCTACGAGAGCTAATAGTTGTTTCTAAGGCTTTAAGCATGAGGTTTCTATGTTCTATCAAGTGGTGGGTTCTATGATTGTATAGGAGTTTCCGAGAACTCCCTGGAGTTAAGACCATCTGATGTACAATTGTAATCAGTGATCAGTGATCAGTAATAAGTTCCTTCTGGAATCATTTCAGGAGTTCCTTTCTCCTGGGAGTTCCATCAAGAGTTCCTACAGGAGTTTCTTCGGGGATACCTCCTGATATCTTCAAGAATCCGTCCAGGAATTCCCTCAGAGATTACTTTTGGATTTCGTTCAGGGATTATCCCTAGAGTTCCTTCAAACATTTCTTCAGGAGCTCCCTCAAGGAATTTTCAAGGTTTTTTCAGAATTTTCTCTCCTGCAATTCATTCTGGGATCCCTCCTGAAAATTCTTCACCCATGTAACATTTTTAAGTCGAGTAGACTCCGAGAGGACATAAACACCATCACAGAGCCAAAAAAACATCTTAATGCTACGGCGGTTCTCGAAGCCTCCTGAAACTCATTCGGGGATTCGTCTTGGAGTTTCTTGGGGATGCCTCATTTCGATTTTTCATAGATTCATTCAGGAGTTGACCGAGGTTCCGTTCTACAGAAGTATATCCAGGGATTAACCCAGGGTTTCCTTAGAGGATTCCTGCAATACAGTAGTTTTTTTTTTTCAGGGATTGCTCCAGAAGAAACACTTTAAGAAATCCGGATGAACTTCTATAAAAATTCACAGTTCGCTATGGAACTACTGGAAGGGACTACTAAGGGAAGGGAACTACTAAGAGAATTAGAAACTTGTTCAAATCCACTTCCTGTGAAACTTTTTCTCCGGTGGAACTGCCAGGAGTTCCTTCAGATATTGCTCCAGAAGTTTCCTCCATAAGTTCCATCAGAGATTTTATTCCCTTACTAGCTGACCCGACGTGGCCAGCCACGTTAGCTAGGAAAAGATTGTTTTTAAGGTTCCAATCACACTTCTTCACTGCTACACTTTTTCACATAAACGTCTGGTGGTTCATAAAATACTGCCGAATCTACTGGTCGTATGCATTTATATAGTAGAAAGGAGAGTTATAGAGATTTCCAGAATGCTCAGCTATTTCTGTAAAATTCTCGAAAACATTCCAGAATCTCTCTCCAGAATGCTTCTCTCTTGAACGTTTATTAATCTCCAGAAAGTTCTCGAAATCTTATGTAATTTGATGTTCCAGAACATCTCAAAACGTCCTTTATTCTTTCTTGAATGATTATTAACTTTGAAAGTTCTTGAAATTAAAAAAAAAAGTGTAACAGAACATTCCAAAGGGTCCTTCTCATTTTAGTAGCTTACAGAAAGTTTTCCGTATTTGGGAAAGTGTGATATTCCAGAATATCTCAGATGATTGTTTCACTCTTGGAACATTCAGTAACTTCCAGGAGGCTTCTGGAAATTTTATAGATTTTTATGTTCCAGAACATTCGAGACGGTCTTTTAATTGCTTTTCTTTTGCTTGTTTCCTAATTTCCATTAAGTTTTCTAAATTTTATTAGGTTTGATGTGGAGAACATTCTAGAAGGTTCTTTTCTAAACAGTTTAACAACTTAGAAGTAGTCATTAGAAGAGGAAGTTCTCAGTTACTAAATGTGATAGAGCTCATAGACAGAAGCTCATAGCTGAGAAGCAGGCTTTGTTCCAATTGGGATGTTACTCCAAGAAAAAGAAAAAGATGTTCCATAATGCTGCAGAAGGTTCTTCCCCTTCTTTTGAAGCGTCCAGAAACTTCAATGAGATTCTCGAAACTTTAAGAAGTTCAATACTCCAGAACATTCTAGAACGTTTTTTTCCTTTTTTTCTGGCACCTTCAGCAACTTCCAGAAAGTTCTTGGAATCTTTAGAATATTGATGTTCCAGAACATTCCAGAAGGTTCTTATTATTTTTTGAAAGTCAAAACACATACAGAAAGTTCTCGGTAATTTTTATAAATTTGATACAACTATGGCGAAACATTTGAACGAAACATTTCAAAGCGTTACGGACAGACAGACAGACAACGGTGGACTTTTATATATATGATTCTTATAAGTGGATCCAAGGATACTTCCAGGATAATTTAGGGTTCGCTCAGAAGTTTCTTCAGGGATTCATTCAGGAGATCCTTCTTAGTTTCCTCCAGGAATTCCTACAATGGATTCTTCCAGAATTTTCTCCAGAGATTCTTCTGGGAGTTCTTCCAGGTATCGCTCCTGGAGTTCTTTCTGATGTTTTTCCAGGAGAATTCAGGAATGCTGCCAGGCGTTACATCAGACATTTCACCAGAAGTTCTTCCAGGAACTTCTACAAGAGTTGCTTCAGGAATTCTTATAGGAGGCCCTTCAAGAATTTATTTTGGACTTAAATCAGACATATTTCAAGGAATTCCTCATGGAGTTCCTACGAGAATTCCTCACAGGATTTCTTTCAAGGAATCTTCCAGGTTTTCTTTCGGAAATTCCTACACGAATTCCTTCGAGTATTCCTCCTAGAAGTCCCTCGGAAATTTCTCCTCGAATTCTTTTGGAAATTTTCGCTGGAATGTCTTTGGGGATTCCTGCTGGAATTGTTCTGGGGATTCCTGCTGGATTTTTTTTTTGGGAATTCCTGTTGGTATTTTTTCCGAAATCCTGATGGAAATCTTTTGGGGATTTCTCCTGAATATCCTTCGGGGACTCCTCTTAAAATTTCTTCGCGGATTTCTTCTGGAATTCTTTCGAGGGTTTTTCCTGAAATTTCTCTAGAATTCCAATCAAAGATGTCGTCAGAAATTTCTGCAAAGATCTCTCTAAGTCTAAGGAAGCCGAATGAACTGGTTTCCGGACAAATGTTTGTTATCTTGTATTCCGAAAAGTCTCCAGTGAATTTAGCTTACCATGCCAGAACAAACCTTCAGGTAGATCATTCCCATTCCGGTATGACCTTGCAGCCATAGGTAATCCGTGCGATTATGGTGGGTACACAATCATCATAAGCTATCACTCTTCAACACCGCTCTGCAAAGTGTAATGTGACGATCCCAGCTCAATAAATCCGGTCAACTTGGTGCGTTGCGGACGGTATGGCCATTATCGCCAGAACATTTGGAACGGCAACGGCGGGGGGGGGGTCCGAAGTGCTAAATGAGGTTTTAGAGGGTCTCGTAAGATTCACGCTGGTTTCAGGGGAGCTTCAGAGAAGCTTCAAGCGGTTTTATATGTTTGAAGGGGCTTCGTAGACTCTCAGGGGAGCTCTACGCGGGTTTCATGGGGATTCCAAAAACGTATCAAGGCGTTTAGGGCACTCAGAAGATTTCAAAGTGATTGCACAGGCTCTCAGATGAGTTCTGCTAGGGGTTTCCGTGAGTTTCAGAGGCATTCCCAAACGTTACAGTTGTCTTTAGATAGGTATAAGGTTGCTTCGCAGGCTCTAAAATGAGTTTCATAGGGGGTTTCAGAGGAGTTTCAGAACAGATCAACTATAGAGCGAGCTTATAAAATACAGTGTAGAAGCACTAGTAAAAGCGCTACACTGGATCATTACCATGATTTGGGAGGAAAAAATATTGCCGGAGGAATGGATGGAAGGTATCATTTGTCCCACCTACAAAAAGGGTGACAAGTTGGATTGCGGGAACTACCGCGCGATCATTCTTTTGAGCACTGCCCAAAATGTACTCTCCCAATATCAGGCTGTATTCATGGGTGAACGCGCTACAACGGACAAAATATTAACCATCATTCAGATGTTTCCGAAATACCGCGAATACAACGTGCCCACACATCACTTGTTCATCGATTTTAAATCGGCGTATGATACAATCGATCGAGGTCATCTACTTATGGCAGATAATGCACGAATACGGATTCCCGAAAAAACTGACACGATTCATCAAAGCGACGATGTGCGTAGTTCGAGAATCAGGGACACTCTTGAGTCCCCTCGAATCTCGCAAAGGCTTTCGGCAAGGTCTTTCGTGTTTGCTGTACCATTGCATTAGTGGGTGTGGATAAACAAGAAGTTAACCATCTACCAAACTCTGATAAGACTGGTAGTCCTCTATGGGTACGAAGCATGAACTATGCGTGCAGATGACGTATGCACCCTTGGAGTTTTCGAACGGAAGATGTTGCGTACCATCTACGGTGGAGTGCAGGTGGAAGATGAAACATTCCAGTGGACCTTCACCACGAGATAATCCGAAAATCAGGTAGGAGACTTCATACATTCGATAATCGAATGTGTAGTATCAAATAGTGAGTGTCTGGTATGACTGTGCAGCATAAATATCAAAACTTCGTCGACTTCCAACATTACCAAAGTGAGTGCCACCAGAGAACACGTGTAAACGACGCCTGATCCTCGCACGAGGACACATGTGTTTGTGTCAGAGCAGGACAACCAGTACTGTGCGTTTGCCACCCTAAACTAAACCTTATAGGGAATCGCGCTACTTGGGCGGTGGCTTCTATATTCGTCTGTTTTCCACTATAACTCAGTCAATCTTGAACCAATTGACACAATTATTGGAATGCAGTGAGATAGGTATAGTATCTAATCGTGTACAAAATTTCAAGTCAATCGGTTCAAAATTGACCGAGTTACAGTGGAAAACAGACGAAAATAACAGACGAAGAAAACCACCGCCCAAGTAGCGCGATACCCTACACACCATACCACGCACCTTCTGCCTCTCGTTATTCCACGAGTATTGAATGCACATAAATATAAAAGGATCAAATATCCTTTCATTTTCGGCTTATGTACACTCCTATGCTCGCGGTGTGTGAGCAGAGGGTGCTACCGCACATAATTTATTATGTGCCGAAAAGTCCTCAACGGAATTTACTTAACCAAAACGAGACGGTGAGAGACGTGTGTGATAGCAGCAGCAACAGCATGTGCATAAACTTTACTATAACAGGCTTCATTCAGTCTCCGATGTGTGGCCCGGTCGCCCGTTATTGTGACCATGGAGATTTTGGGGTTCACCAAAAGGCTACTGGCTTCCTTCTTCGCTTCATCTACCACGCTGCTTGCTGGCCAACACCCTCAGTGCACCTCATACGTTGCTCCATTCTTACATGTACATAATATGTGGGTGGATTTTGATAAACGAGCGCCATTCGTATCAGCATCGTCGTTGCTCTCGTCCGTCATTGCTGTGGAGATGGTTCTTGGTTGTGCAGAGAAACAACTCAACCGAATGCTAATGGAAAATCATTCCCGACCCCGTTTCGTCGGACTCCATGACAACAATGCAATATAAGAACCTTTATTTATGTTTCTGCATATGGAACCTGAGTCTCACTTTTGGAATGTGCTGAACTATTTCAAGTGGTGAGCATTTTTAAACAACTGGTCACTTGGTCGGCGTTAAGTCAGAGGGGACCAAGTAACAAAATTGACGAAAATGAGATTTTTAAGGCATTTGATTAAGAATTACTTTCGCTACTTGGAACATTTACCCAATATGCTTAATGTTACAATTAACGAGAGTTATAGCACAATTTTCTTTTGATTGAACTGCGAAAATCGATAATAGTGTGCAGTCAGAGTGGACCAAATGCTTGATGTCAAGAGAATTAAAAAAATATGTATTGGTTAAAATCCAATAATCAAAATAGTTTATCATCAAAATATAATACGTTTCCAAATCGTATGACTCCCTAACGCAATTTTTGATGATTATTGATCAAGAAAGCACTTGAAAATTCATTTTATTATGGTTAATATCGTATTTTACAGATAATCGTGTTGAAGCAAATTGTGGCAATTCGCGTGCAGACAGAGTGGACCATGTGTCTCTAAAAAAATATTTGAAGTTATCTTATTCTTCATAATCCTTTTCAAATCAAAATATGTTCGTTTAGTAGCTGTTGGGCATCCTATTGAAATGTACCAATACCCGTTTCATGAAGAAATTGATTTTACCGGTAATTTAAGAATTGTGTACTTGGTTCACTCTGTCTGAACGAATTTTTGAAAAACGCCAGTCCTCTGAATAAATTATTATGAACTGTGTAACTACAATATTTCAAAAACGTACCTAACTATGAAGATATGTTCAAAAGTTGTTATCTATAAAATGTTCAAGTTAAGAATTCTTGAATAGCTCATTAATTGACTACCGTTCATGTGGCATTGAACTGTTGTGTAATAACAGAAATACCACATTTCAAACTTCCTGCGCACATTATACACCACACCTATTAACTGTTGTCCTACTTGTGCAATATTTTTTCATCAAATAGTTAAAAATTTGAGTTTGAACTGTAGTTGGTTGTAGATTTTCCAAAAATCGTTCAGTCAGAGTGGTTTAAGTACAATCAATTACTTAGCAATTTCTCGGTTTCAAACTTTATTTTACGTTTTTTCGTGATCAATACAGAGCGATGCTTTGATGAATAGTTATTAAGATTTATGGCAAAAATTCAAGAGCATTTGTTGAAAAACTGAAAACTTATAGAGTTGCAAACTTTAAAGTTGTTTTTCTAGAAATTAGGTAAAAGACACATGGTCCTCTGAGAGGACTCCTCTCTGACTTAACGCCGACCACTTCGGAAAAATGAAGTTTACTGACGAATAGTTAAGTTTATATAAAACTGTTAAATAGTAGATTCAAACATCATCACAAAATATGCAGTTACTGATATAATTGTGAATCTTAACCTTCTTCGTGCATTAGCTGACGCTCACCTCGCTGACGTAGTGCATGTTTTGGGGTCATAATGAACACAATGTATGATTAGGGTTAACAATTATTTCCATCCATTTTGCAGAAGGCATCATGGACCATAGCCTAACTGAGCCACATCTTTTATCACAACGATACAGTGTTCTATGCACGATTCTGTAGTTCTTTGCCAAGTTAACCCTCCGGCGCCAATTTTGATAACATGTTTTGCCTTTCTCGTACACTAAGTGTACTGGAAAGGCTATATGTTCACTCCAAAAATGACTTTTTGATAGAAGGCCCGGAGGGTCAAATCACATATAACAATCGACTCAGCTCGACGAATTGAGGTGATGTCTGTGTGTGTGTATGTGTGTGTGTATGTGTGTGCGTGTGTGTGTGTGTCTGTATGTGTGTGTACAAAAAAACTCACATCACTTTTTAGCAGTAAACCTCATCCGATTTCAATGACCGACGGTTCATTCGACGCGGAATCTGGTCCCATTGTTTCCTATTGAAAATGGTTCGGATCGGTTCAGCCGTTCCGGAGATATGGCCATTTAGGTGTTCCGGAACGGTACCCCAGGAAGGGACCAGATATGAAAATGCATCAAACCTATGCATGCGACACATCAAACCACGGCATTTGCGATAACCTGATGAGCGGTAAGCAGGAAAATAGTCTCAGACCATATCTGAACCGGTAGTGTTCCCGAACCGGTTCTGGGCGTCCCGCTGGAAGTGGTCAAATATCAAAGTGAACCAAACCCATGCAAGCGACACATCAAACCACGGCATTTTAGATGACCTGATGAACAATGAGCAACAATGAACCGGTAGTGTTCCGGAACCGGTTCTAGGCGTTCCACTGGAAGTGGTCAAAAATACAATTGAACCAAACCCATGCATGCGACACATCAAACCACGGCATTTTCGATGTCCTGATGGACAATGATTAGGAAAACCATCTCAGACCATATCTGAACCGGTAGTGTTCCGGAACCGGTTCTAGTCGTCCCGCTGGAAGTGGCCAAATATACAATTGTACCAAACCCATGCATGCGGCACATCAAACCACGGCATTTTCGATGACCTGATGGATAATGAGCAGGAAAACCATCTCAGACTATATCTGAACCAGTAGTGTTTCGGAACCCGTTCCGGGGTTCCCACCAAAGAGGTTAAATCTGAAAGAGAAACAAACCCGTACATGCGTCACATCAAATAGCGGCTTTTTAGATTACCTAATGAACGGCCAGCAAGTGTTTCGGAATCGGTTTTGAGTGGCCGGAAGAAGCCAAATGTAAAAGTAAACCAAATCCAGGATTGTGACACATCAAATCGTGGCTTTTGCGATAACCTGATGAACAGTTAGCTAGAAAATAGCCTTACGTCACACTAAAGACAACTGGTAGTGTTCTGGAATTGGTTCCGAGAGTCCCGTCAAAATTGTCAAACCCTGCATGTGAAACCTTCAATTTGCAGCGTTTTTGGTTAACCGATGAGCAATAACACAAGACAATAATGTTAGACCATATTTGGTTCAGCCGGTAGGGTCCCGGAATCAGATCCGGGTAGTAAAATGTAAAATTTAACCAAACCAATGAATGCGGTACATCAAATCACGACCAGTCTTGTAAACATTCGACACTTTTTACTACCTTCATTTCGTTGCCGCAGTCGGGTGTCAGTCGGCTTTGTTACATTCGTGCGCTATCGTTACCTCTTACCTACACACAACACGAGCAGTAGAACGAAGATCAATAAACATAAGAAAGGGTCAAATTAATGTCATCTGACACGATGACATGTGTCTAATTCTAGCTTTACGCATAGATTTTCAGCCAATTCCGATTATGAATGTTAATATTAGTTTATTTTTGTATGTTGCATTGAATACGACACACAGATGGGCAACATAGCTCTTATTATGGAAGAAGACAGGAATAACAAAAGCCGAACCGTCTCCCGAAGCCGCTATCGTAGTGAAGTGCATTCGTTTGACATTTTTGTTTCGAACAGTAGTTTGATTGCTGGTGTTGCAAATGTCGGAGACAAAGGAGGCCGAATATTGTCGAAAAGGTTCAAATGACTGTGATCTCTAACAAGACTGATCACGATTTATCGACAACCTGATAGAAAAATAGGGTCAGACCACATTAGATTCCCGGTAGTGTTGCGGGTTCAGTTGTGGCTTCGAAAGTTATTAGAAGTAAAAGTGAAGCAAACCCATTCATGCGATATATCAAATCGCGGTCATTAGGTAAAGGTGAATAAATAGCAATAAAATATTCTCAGACCATAATTGGGACAACCAGTAGTGTCATGGTCCATGACTCATGGAGAATCAGATCCGGCTATCCCACCGGAAATTACCAAATATAAAAATGAACCAAACCCATACATACGACACATCAGATCGCAGATTTTTTTTAAATCTAATGAACGGTTAGCAAGAAAATAGCCTTAGATCACATTAGAGTCTAGCTGTTGTGTAGCAGAACCAACGTTCATGTGAAAAATTAAATCGTGGCTTTGTTTAATGGCCTGATAAACATTAGGTATGAACAACAGTGACGAATAGGTCTAAGTTCTCATATATGAGAACAACATATAGACAAAACTAAAGCGATCTCATCAAATCGTACCATTCCAGATTCCTAAGATGTAAATTTATAGCAGGATGGGTCAACGTTGAATGGAAAAATAATAATTTGATCGCGTCAACAGAAGATGGTGGCTGTTTTAAGGAATTTTGAGCTCTAAAACTATGTAAAATAAGTGTATTTGGTATGGGAAATATGTTCGGAGTCCGCCAGAGTATCCAAGATAGCGGTCTAAAGTCCAAGATAATGGCCCAGTATTCAAATTAGTGCCTATTTTATAGGATTTTTAATTCTTGCCTTATGGGCATATTTTGTATGAAAATATGTCCAGAATTCCAAATTCGTAATCAGAAAACCCAAGCTGTGCGCTGTTTCACAAGGTCTGCAATATGACTATAGTTTGAATGGGGAAGAATGCCGGTCTTCGTCCAAAACTGGTAACCAGAAAATAATAAATAACATGCCAAAATTCAATACGGCGACTATTTTATGTAATTTTAAGTGCAGAGTCCAAAAATGAATACCAGAACATCCAAGATGGTGTCTCAATGTTCAAGATGGCGGTTAGTTTAGTTAGGGTAGATATCCGGAGTCATAAAATGATGACCGGAAGATCTAAAATGCCGTTTCAAAATTTTGCGGCTTCATGACACTTGTTTGGTTTGAGTTTTGGATCGTTGTCTTATATTTTCTGAATATTGGATGTTATGCTAATATAAAATGTATTCATATTGAGTAGATTTAGCAAGCAGTTTTCATTTTGTATTTATGTCAATGTCATCAACATGTCGCTCGAGTTTTGTTGAAAGGATATTTTTAAGCACGAGAAAGGCACCATCACCGCTAGGTGGATTAATTAGGGTTTTTTTTTTATAATTTCGGCGCCCGGAAACATAAAAATGGAAAAAAATGGTGAAAAATATATATAGGTCATCCAAGCTGTCCATAATTTTACATCGTAAAATCTACGGATGTAATAGTAACTTATTACATCATACTAATCTACCATATCCAGTGTATTATCTGTAAGTATATCAAACATTGAAACATCAGTTGCGATGTTCCAGCACGATCGATTTGGCATGGTGAAGCTTATAGCATGTTAACATAGACTATGAGATACCTAAATCACGGAACCTGGAATTTAGTTCATGATATGCTCTACATAAATGAACTGAAATCACAAAAACGTGAAACTCGATCCAGCATTCAGGAATTCCATCATGGCCGCAGAAATGTTTTTCATAGATTTTCTCTTAATTTTAATCTCGGAAATGACAACGTACGTCACTCAGCATTTTTGAGCAAAAGACGAGTTTCATTAAACATTTTTCACAAATGTACTGAATTTTAAGGAAAACTTACGGTTTTCGAAGATACAGCGGTCTGACTGAGCTACTGAGCCAACATCATCCAATAATTAACACCATCAGTGGGAGAGCGAGCAAACTTCCCGTCGTGGACCTGAGTTGTGGCAAAGTTGTGTTGAATCGCTGTTCTGGAGCGGATAACCTGCGAGTACTTCCCGGGTTGCAACAGTTCGTGTTTTTTTTTTTTTTTTATATTTATGTGTATTTTAACTTATAGCTAATTCTACACTTAAAACAGTTCGTGTGCCCAGACCCATATATTATTATATCAAAATAATTCGGACACTTAACATCGCGACACTTGTGTTTACTATCGTTAGCACGGGCGTTACCAACAATGACAGCGCGCGTGAATGGAGTTCCAGTTATTGCTAACAAAATAACGAATTAAGCTTTCAGGATTCTTGATGTCGTGATTTGAGTTCCTGTTTTTGAATGCGTTACTATATCAACAACAACATTGAGCATGCGTGAACTGGGTTCTTAAATTTACGAAACATATTCTTGAAAACTAGTTATTCAAATCACGTTTATGGGAGCTAATCCACGAATATGATTGGCTTATCAGTTTTGATATATTCATGATTTGTTGTTCTCGAAAACCAGAACAGATTTTTTAGCGTGTAGGTAATCAACATCGGACGTGGGGTAAATGACTGCGAACTAGCTCAACGGCTCTCCGATATGCAGAGTACGCTCGATGATCTTGCCGATCGTTGAATGTAAACACGATCAACCCAAGGGGTTGGTCACTCGGCACATTGTGCCCGGCACACATGCCGGCACATCTCGGCACACATGCCGGCACAATTCGGCACACATGGGCACAACAATAAAATCCAACTATGCTCTATAGGATCAACCTGTCAAACTACTCACGATTGAAAAAAAAATCCGTTTATTTACATTTTTATCAAGTGGGCTGGGTGGGATTTTGTTTGTAAACACCAATCCGATTAACAACATTCGCCAAAAATTGGCAGGGTTCTTCATTAGCGCAAAAACATTCAAAAAAAACTCCACTGGGCACGTGCGGCACACCTTCGGCACGTCCGGCACACTTCGGCACACACTGAAAATATCCGGCACAGTTTTGGCACACATTGGCACACGCTCAAAAATAATGGCACAAACGAAGTGTGCTGAATGACCAACCCCTTGGATCAACCCTTCCAGCTTCACGGTAGCTGGGCTAGCAGTAGGGGAGACTGGGGAGACTTGATCCCTTTTTCTTAATTTGCCTGTAACTTTAAGAAAAAACACAAAACTAGATCCATTTTTCGTACAGAATGGCAGGTAACCATCTATTGCAAGTTTAAACACAACAGAAGGACTTTAAATTATTGTTTAAGTTTTCAAATCTGTGTTTTTATGGAGGCATGTCTTATGATGTATTTTTCAAAAATGGGTCAAAATTGATCCCCTTTTGAGCACAGGGTTAATTTAAAAGGAAAATAACTCCACAAGCTTCCTATTCATTTTCTTTTCAAGTTTTCTTGCATTTTTTATGCATACGTTGTATTTGAAATTATAAGATTTCCTTAAATTGTTAAGGATATACCGTATCTTGAAAATGGGGAGACTTGATCCCCCTTTTCATGGTTTGTACTAAAATAATAATTATCTGACACGTTTTATCATTGAATATACTAGAATTCCGAGTAAATAGAGGCTTCCAAATAGAATTTTATTTTTCACATGTATAATGTATGTGTAATCCTCAAGGAATCAAGTCTACCCATGTCATATTTATATAACAGCCTTATTTGGATAAATACGTTTGATAGTACTTTATTTATACTATGTGCTGTGAAATTTTGACACGATTTGGTTCAATTTTCACAAAGTTTTTGAGATTTTTCGGAATCGCCTAAAAGATTTCTAAAAGACTGAAAACAAACCATCAGCCATTAAAAAATAATGCAATACACAATTAAAATCAATTGTAGCCAAAACATTGTCGTCTGTCCAGATGTCGTTTTGGAAAAAATATGCTAGAAGGAAACTGTTTTTGATTCCGAAAAAATATAGGGGGAACAAGTCTCCCCAGGGATCAAGTCTCCCCTAGAGAATATTGAAAGCTTTCAATTATTGGTAGCCAAAAGGCGAGGGCTGCCTTTGCGAGTTTAAGAAATGTGGGGAAAAACAATCAGATTAGTCGAGACACCAAAATTCGAATTTTCAACATAAACGTGAAATCAGTGCTACTGTACGTCAGCTAAACTTGGTTCGTACCAGTGGAGAACACTCAACGGCTGTAAGTCTTTATTAATAGAAACCTGCAGTCAGGGCCCGATTTAAGGGGGGGCATGGCCCCGGGCCCCCACATTTCAGGGGCCTCCACAAAATGTTACTTCAAATGGGAACCGAAAAAAAGTAGTGCTAGAAACATCTTGATTTAATTTTTATCTCAAGTACTTCTACTCTTACTCTGTGTGTGAGATATTATGCTTTTGGTCGAAATACGAAGTGACCGAACGTGCGAAAATTGATTTTTAACCTACTTAGAAATGTCGGAACTCAATTTGGATTAGTGCATATTGTTGCTCTTAATTAGCTTAATGATGCGCAACAGAAAAAATAGATTCAAATTTACTTCGCAGCTGCAATTTCGCATGTGCTTCTAGCGACGACTTCGATTTGGTGGTGCGACGATAATATTGTGCTTCAAATTAGAAAAATGCAGATATCTGCCTTTTGATAAAATTTCAAACTTTTCCAGAAAGTTGTTAAGATTTTTAAGGTTGGAATTGATCACTCTTGTTATTTGCACAAGTTATTTTACCGAAAATACATGAGAAAATCTTCACCTGTATTCTGGATGAAATCTTAAACGCTATAAAAAGAGAGTCGGAAAGTTTTCTGCTGAAAATTCGTGTTTGTTTCTGTCGAAAATTATTAGCGTTATTTTTTTTAAATTTCCTACATAGTTCTTTGAAGATTTGCAGGTGTTTCTATCAGAACAAAGAAAAGTTTTTAGAATTGTGGAGTTTGATTTCGCTTACCAAACTTATAAGTTATTCAAATTCAACCCTAGAATTGTTGAAATATTTCTTCGAAGGAACTAGCAAGAATTTTAGGTCGGATTTAGACGGAGATCTGATCCGATTTACTTGATTATGATTAAATCCAAGACGAATTTTCCTTCCTGGCTTGAATGTGTAATTTAAGGCGAACTCTTAACCCGGGAGCGGTCACGTCGTGTGCTGAGTACACGCAACAAGAAAAATGCACGCAAGTGGTACACACACAGCGTGAGCGCGGGTCAAGACGCGACTGCTCGGGGGTAAACAAATCCATAGGTTCCTTATGAAAATAGCAGTAAGATATCTGTGGAGAAATTCTTGAAAGATACTGAAATATTTAAGGTTTTGCAAACATTTTTTGTTGACATTGGCTCAAAATTCGTCCGCCAAAGATTGTTATGAAATTTTACTTATAATTCTATTCAAAGTAAAACAGAAATTTCATCAGGAACTCATTATGGATTTCCGATGAAGTTTTTTCAGCAGCTAAATAGAATTTCCGCTACAAATACCACTATGGATTTTTTGCCTCTTGAAGTTTTACGAAGAGTTCTTAACAATTATTCTGCGCGTTCACCAGAAACTTCTCTCGAAGTCGCGTTAGGAATGTTTATGCTTAAGTTCTACAAAGAAAGAAACCTGGTAATCGGTCAGCAACTCTATAGATTTCATCGATGATTCCGAGAGAAATCCTATTTGGAGGTTTTACAATAACGGCCCGAAAGATAGCGCTATAAATTGTATCTGAAATTTATCAAAAATGTCTCTTTCGACTTTATCAATGGAATCTAACACTATGAACACTCTCGGATTAAGCGTTATTTACTTGATAACATTTCTTTTACAATCGTCTTCAGACAAGATTTTTATATCTGGATCTCTGTTATGCTTAGCTTATTGTGGATGCCTTTTTTCTAGTTACGCTTATTAAGCTATTGATGAATAACAACCTTAATTTTTGGAAGAATGTTCCATATTTTCTGGATTTTTCTACAATAAAAAAATATCCTCTAAAAAGAGGGCCCCCACATTTGTAAATCCGGTCCTGCCTGCAGTATATGATTCGTGCATAGTGGTTTCTGCTTTTAGTGGTGTTGCGTGTACGTACACGCTGCATTACACGAACACCACTTGAGTTACTGGTTGAAAATAGTAAACAAAGATCAGCTGTTCCCAGCCAAATCAAATGGGCATATTTTCAACCAGTAGATTTGCATTAGTGTTCGTGACACCGCGCTGCGAAACCACTATGGTGGCCTCACAATTGGATCTTCAACGTGGAGCTCCATCGTCGAATATCATCAAAAGCCGATACCCGAGCAGGAGAAAATAGCTAAAGAATACCAAACTCAGGTATGGAAAACCGAATACCTACAACCTGAATGTGGTATTGAGGAGCTCTGCATAAGAGGTAAAGGATCTAAAATAATAATTGGTGAATATCCTGTGCATAACACGTGAATAATGTCATCAGGTATGGCAATACCTAAACAATAATCGACGATTTTCCCATACAAATAGCGATATTTCCATAATTCCATATTCTCCATACAAAGGGCGGCCAAAACTCTCAAAAAAACGAAATTGATATTTTTAAACTTTATTTCACCTTATAACAAAGTTAATGTAGTTATCGCACCACCTAAGAAAAAATATTTCTACAAAAATAAGAAGAAAACCGACGAATGTAAACAATAAGTCAAATGATAGATTAGTTTCCATACTTTACAGGAAAAATATAAAACCGGAGCCAAAACTACTATTAGTATTTATTACGGCGTGTGCCAATGATAGGAACCCTGTACCAGTTATGGACACATTTGTTAATTTGGGTTCCACTTCGCACTATTTACATGCATTCCTTATGGGATTTGCCATAACTGGTACACTATGGCGAAATAGGGTGCAAGGAGGCCGAAAAGTTAAGGAAAATGATTTATTTCTACCATAATTTTAGCAAAATGTGAAGTTTGAATGATTGCAATCATCTTTTGTGATCGTGATCTATTGTTCACGAAGTTTTTCTTGTTGATTTATATCTTTAAAGGTTGAAAATCAACTATGGCGAATTTGAGGTACTATAGCCATAACTGGTACACTGAGCCTAATGTAGTTTTATGAATCCTAATTAAAAGCATACCAGCTTTTGTATTTCAATGACATTTTCACCGCCAAAGTGGCCTAAGTCATAAAATTGAAAAATGAATCATTCAAAAAAGTAAAATAATAATATTTTGAGAATGGAATATATGTTTTATGTTATCCAGCATATGAAAGCTTGTTGTTGGACTGTTTGAATGCACTGCCCATAATCGCATAAGAGTAACATTCGACAAAAGTAGGCATTGGAGAAAATGGAGCCCAAAGATTCAACTTTTAATAGTATGTGAATGAACCTAAATTTTAAAAATTTTCCATAAATTCGTAATCAATCGTTTAGCAATAAAATTTTCTACAGCACACCTAGCATAGATTGCCAAAAAAAATTGGACCTGATTATGATAGATGACACGCTTTAAAGCCAATCTTTTTTTCCAGTGTGACTGTTATGCGGTTACATTGGTCAATGAGACAAAATGACTTGGTGTTTTTTTTTTTCATAAAGCCTAGAACAAACCTGAAATTTTTATTCAGGTAG
>NC_085138.1:133707755-133708863 GCF_035046485.1 Aedes albopictus
CCTGAGCATCAAAGAAGCCTAGCTGACATCATATAATGAACGACAGAACTAAGCTCAGATCGAGTCTGAAATAAAATTTGGTTTTTTTTTTTTTTTTTTTTTGGTTTTTATTTCTGTGTATTTTAACTAGAGCTAATTCTACACTTGTCAAGTTGAGGAGAGGAGACCCAGAGGGGGCCTTCCCAATCTTAATATTAGGGGAAGGATGACCCGGAGGGGGTCCCTTTCGAGCCCAACCGTGGGGTCTCGCCGTTTCGTCTTAAAGCTAACAATTATTTTGTGCGACCGATTTACAAACAATTAGCAGACAACTAACAAAACGAATTTAGACTAACAAAAACATTTTAAAAAACTAATCCGAGTTACATCTGCAAAAAATATCTTCTTTCCGTGTGTATTGTTTTTCCGGAACCCGCCACCAGGTGGCTTTTCAGCTGTTGGCAGTGTCCCAGGTGAAAGCTGCCACCTGGGTTGAAAAGTTTCATTTGACGTTTCACTTTTGACAGGCGGACAGAAACTGACATTCGCTTTGCTGTCTTCCTCTTGTCAGTGTCCGGCAGCGGGAGTCTGCCTGTTTTTTCTTTTCTTCGTGGCGAGTGGACGGTGACGACAACGCCGATGGTGGTTAGTCACCATCGGTGGAAAATTTTTAGACAACGTGGTCGGACGTTCGGAGGCCGGCCAATCTCCTCTCGGCACCCAAGTAGGGTAACCGGGAACGGGGAAAACGGTCTCCGGGCGTTGAAGTGCTTGGGCTGCTGCGGGGCGGATCGAGATTTTTCCTGGCCTCAAAGCGGAGGCCATTAGTGATGGGCGGTGGGCGATGGGGGATGGAAAACAGATTTCCACATGCGTAGCTCCACAGAGTCCCCCGGGGGAACGAAGAGAATAATGTGCGCGTATTTCAAGTGCTGCGAGTGCGATTTGTGTTGGGTTGGGGTGGGAAAATTACTATCAAGCGAGCTCCGTAGTGTCCCCCGGGGGAACGAAGACAGTGCGCGTTATTTGCGTCCGAAAGCACCCCTGAGCCTCCGGAGGACGAAGCAGAACTTCCAGCCACCCGGGCTGGGAGTTTTTCGGTACCGATGGCGACCCAGAGCCCCCTGGG
>NC_085138.1:133709363-133709755 GCF_035046485.1 Aedes albopictus
TACGTTTTATCATTGAATATACTATAATTCCGAGTAAATAGTAGCTTCCAAATAGAATTTTATTTTTCACATGTATAATGTGTGTGTAATCCTCGAGGGATCAAGTCTCCCCATGTCACTGTTGTATACACTAAGCTACATTAATTGAAATATTTATATAACAACCTTATTTAGATAAATACGTTTGATAATATTTTATGTATACTATGTGCTGTAAAACTGTGACACGATTTGGTTCAGTTTTCACAAAGTTATTGAGATTTCTCTCTCTCTCTCTCTCTCTCTCTCTCTCTCTCTCTCTCTCTCCAATGACCATTTTGCATGCGTATATCGTGTGGCAGGCAAGAAGATACTCTATGCCCAAGGAAGTCAAGGAAATTTCCTTTACGAAA
>NC_085138.1:133710255-133736554 GCF_035046485.1 Aedes albopictus
ATTGCCATTAGAGGACTGAAGAACAACAAGGTTGCTGGACAAGAAAGGGCATCGCCTGGAGTTTTGTTTACCAGGCTGAGTTTTCATGAGGGACGAAGGCGGCGTACGACTCAGTGAAGAAAAACGAGTTCTCTCAGATTATGATCGACCATGGTTTTCCGGCGAAGTTGATTAGACTGAGTTTTCATGAGGGACGAAGGCGGCGTACGACTCAGTGAAGAAAAACGAGTTCTCTCAGATTATGATCGAACATGGTTTTCCGGCGAAGTTGATTAGACTGAAATGTGCGTCGCTTGACGGATCGAAACCAAGTGTATGGGTTGTGGATAAAATTTCCTAATCGTTCGTAACCTTATAGACAGACTGAAGCAGGGCAATACTATGTCGAATTTACTGTTCGACATGACTGGAAGGAGCGATAAGGAGAGCTGGTGTGTAAAGAAACGGAACCATTTTCACGAGGTCGCATATGCTCCTGGGCTTCGCGGACGATATTGACATCATCGGGATCGACCGTCGGGTCGTGGAAGAGGCGATCATACCTTTTAAGAAGTCAACGTCGGTCCGGTTGTGACGAAGTAGTGCTAGGTGGCGAAAACATCAAAGTGGACGAATTTGTTTATCGTGGTACCAAAGAATAAGAATATCAAGAATGCCCACTCCGCTGATGCTCGGGGGGACACTACCGTAGCGCTATCTGCGGATGAAAGTGCAACTTTCATGCGGTAGTGTGCGTTACTAATTGTATGCGGATACCAAATCATACGCACACCGCCTTCTCTTATGATAAATCACGAACACTGTTACAGAGAGCTTCCACCTTGATACGCTTAGACGTTTACGTAGAAAAAGGCAAGAGATGGCATTCTTTCTATTTTTATTCTTTGGTGGTACTCTAGTAAAGTGCGCTAATGAGGTAAAAAGACGGATTGCGGCTGCAAACGAAGACAAAACACGCGTTGGGCCGAGACCGGGTCCGGGCTGGGGCCGAAGCCGAGACACGACGGGACTGTTTCGCTACATTCTTACTGCACACCGTGATCACCGAGCTACACAAACACAACAAAAAAATCTTGTAATATCACATCATTTTCGTTGCACATCAGTCGCGTCCAGCAATCGCTAGGACCGGTTTGATATGAATCAAGTAAAATTATGACATGGATTCGTACAATGATCCGTTGATTGTAAGATATTATATCCCTTACCTCTCGGCTATTTCACCGAGATAAATGATAGATGATAAATATGATACTGGTTCAAGGTTTCTGCTAGAACGGGTTTGTTGACATTTTTCCTTTTATTTTTATTAACGTGTATTTTAATTTAGGCTGATTCTACACTTATGGTTGATACTTTCCGGTGCCAACCAGGGTGTACATGGTGAGTGTGGTAATTATTGGTAAACGATGTAACCTAGTGAAATTACTGGATATTACAAAATTATTTGCTGTGTAGCATCGGCGCACCGGAAATTTATGTTGACGAAACTCACGCACACTATGAAGCGGTTGTCTTTTTTTTTTGTTTTTCCTGGAAGTTTGAACAATTTCACAATTCTTTAGATGAAAATGTAGCTTTATTTCAGAAAAGTTTTAGTAAAATTTCGATGTTTGTTCGATATCAGACAAATTCCTGCTTGGATTTCATAATTAGTTTCATGTGTAATTCCTCCAGGATTTTCTTTAGTGATTCCTGCAGGAGTCTGGAATTCCTCCAGCTTTTTTGTGATTTCTCTTAAAGTGAGACTCTTCTAGAAGTTTCTTCTGGAAACCCTCAAATCGTTTCCTATGGAATTTACTAAAAAAGTTAGTTAGTTTCTTTTGAGATTCTTCCAGAAGTTCTTTCTGGGATTTTTCTAGCAGCTCCGCCTGGGTTTCATCCTGGAGTTTTACTAGAATTTCATCTGGGATACTTTCATGAATAGGTTCAGAAATGTTCTCCTGAAGTTCCCCATGAATTATAAAAAATTTAAAGTTCACCGGAAATACCTCCAGAAGTAGCTTCCCAGATTTTTAACAGTTCAAAAGTAATCACTTCGGAAGTTACCGAGATGGAGTCCAGGAGTTCTCCACGGATTCCTCCATGGCACCACGGGAATTCCTTTAGAAGTATCCCAAGAATTTCTCCAGCGTTAGTGATGGAATCCCTCCAGGACTTCTACTACAAGCTACTACAACCAATAATATATGCCTCTCCACCAGTAATTCTTCCAGAAATTCACCTCCACCAGGAATACTTCCAGTAATTCCTCCTGGAATTCCACAAGAGAATCCTTCAGGAATTGTCCAAGGGATTCTATCGGGAATTTTTCTAGGGATTGCTCGAGTGTTTTTTTCAGCAATTCTTCCCGTTGGAATTCGAGTGTTTTTCCAGCAATTCTTCTCGTATTTTCTCCAGGAATTCCTCTAAGGATTCCTCAACAAATTCTTCAAGTTATAACTCTATGAATTCTTGCAGGGATTCATCTTGGAATTCCGCCATGAAATCCTACATTCAAGAATTCCTCTAGGCATTCTTCCAGAAATTCACCCCGGAAATACTCTAGGCGTTCCATCAGGAATTACTCCTGGAATTCCTCAGTAGTAAATCAAAGAATTTCTCTAGGAATTTCTTCATGGATTTCCCCAGGGACTCTTCCAAGAATATTCCTCCAGGAATTCGTACAGAAAAACCTTTAGGAATTCCTCCAGAAATTTCTACAGAAATTTCTTCAGGAATTGCACCATAAAATCCTCCAGGAATTCATCGAAAATTCCTCCAGGAATACTTCCTGGAAATACTCCGAGTCTACTCCAGAGATTTCTACAGGAATCACTCTATGAACTCCTCTAGATATTTCTCCAGGAATTTCTTAAGGAGTTACTCCAGGGATTCCTCCAGGTATCACTTTAGGAATTATTCCAGGAATTACTACAGGATCTCCTACAGATATTTTTCCATAAATTCCTCAAGGAGTTACTCCAGGAAAGTTGCAGGAATTCTTCCAGGAATTTCTCTAAGAATTTCCTGAAACCCTAGAATTAAAAAATTACAAAACTCAAGCTAAGATCAAAGGTTATGGTCCATATAAATTTAAAATTTTGTATGTTCCAAACGGAGGGCGGTGGCGTTGGTTTGTTGGGTGTTGGTTGTGATTTGGAAAATCCAGAAAAATGACCAAATACGAAATGGGATTTCACTAAACATAACCTATCTTTAGTAAGCCATCAAATTTTGGTTTCAAATTGAAGTTTTTGCGGAATATGAACGTTCACAAATTACGTCCAAGATTTTGGGGAGGGGTCTAGAAAAATGTGACAGTACGTGCATTAGGTTTAGGAAAATCGCTTGTCACAGGGGGAGGGGGTCTATAAATCTCGAAAAACGATAAACTGAATCTTTCCAAAGTGTCCAAAACACGATCCCTGCCAAAATGGTCCAACACCCTAATTTGATTGAAATTGCAGGATTTTGGCAAATTATGTCGACAAAGAAAGGAAAACCATATGCTTCATATAAAGTAAGACAAAAAAAAACTACTACCACAACTAGCCATCCGTTGAGTTATTTCAAAAGCCCCTAAAAAGGATGAAAATCGCAATCCGTTCACCATCCATGAAGAAAAAACACAGCCATCATGAAATACACCGTTGCCGCTGTGCCATCGAGTGCGCGCGCGAGTGACAATCTTGCAAAAACAATTCGACAACGTTGCATCGCCGTCGTCGTCCCGAAAAATCATATGTGCCGCTGCTGATGATGCTGTTCGTGTTGTTGTTGCTAGTTGGCCCTGGCTTGGTTGTGTATTCTGGGGTGCACCACCACCGACCACCACTCCACACCGACCAACCGACCCAGCCGATCTTCAGCATCATCAACGCGGCGCGCACGAATCGATTTAAACCGGTTTTTGTCTTCTTGTTCTTCGTTTGCCTAGTGTTCCACAAAAATAACTTGCACGCCTTTCTCATTCCACTTCGCCGTCATCGAGATCGAGCGGTCCCGTCCGTCCGCACCTACCTACACCATGAAACAACGCTGCTTATGTACCACGATAAGCAGCTGCCGAGAACACCCGTCCCGTCCGCCGTCGTCGGATTGAACACCATCGACGCAGCTCCACAGATGCGCGTGCCCCAGCCAAACTGGTGGTGGTGGTCGGTCGGTCGGTCGTGTACACGACCCTCTGCATCGTAGTATGGGTGGTAAAACGTGGCAACGTTGCGACTGGGTTGGAAAAATCCGCTCCATCGATTTCCACCCGCTGCCCGTCCAACGACCACCCCACAGGCGGTCGCATCACCGTCGTCAACTGGATGTGTGTGTAGGTAGGTGGTATGCCCAGGCTCAGACTCAGACCGGTTTCTGCGAACACGCCAAGCGTGCCTGCCTCCTATCCTATAGGCCAGTGTGTTGTAGAGCTGGGCTAGAGAGTGTAGGTAGGATTCGGATGGAAACCGCCTGGCCTGACATCACACGCAAGAGCGAGTTTTTTTTTCACTCAACCAACATGTTTATTTTCTGCTGTTTCTTCTTCTTTCTGGCGTTTATTCTCCGCCATTTGAGAAGTTTGCTTTTTTGTTGATGATGTGTTGGCTGAATACACATTAGTTTTTACTTTTCACGCGTTGATGTGTCTATGGAATGGTATCACAATCACTTGGACGGACAGGAGATTTTTTTTTTGCATTTTACAGCAGAACTAAAAAACTTTTCCTCCTTTTTTGTTACGACATCCCTATTGGAACACAGCCTTCTCGCAACTTAATAGTAATTGTGGTCTACTGTAGACAGTAGTCGGTAGTGGAAGTGGAATCCTGTAAATAGGTTCAGTAGAAACCTTTCGAGGAGTTCCCCAATTAATCTCTTTTTAGTAATTAGAAGAATCATTGAAGGAATTCCTATTGAAATCTCTGAAGAAACCTCTGTTAGGATGCCAGATAGAATTCCTTAAAAAAATCCACGAGGAATTCCTTTAAGGCTCAAATAACCTTCATTCAGTCATCAACAATCATCAATTATTCAAAAGCAGTTTTAATGCTCATAATCACAAAACCGTAATTGAAAATGGTTTCACTGTTACCCAGATGGTGACTAGAGTGAATCACACTACTGAGCGCTGCCTACAAGGTACTCTCCCAAATTTTAAGCCGCCGTCTATCACCGATTGCAAGAGAGTTCGTGGGGCAATATCAGGTTGGATTCATGGGTGAACGCGCTACAACGGATCAGATGTTCGCCATCCGACAGGTGTTGCAGAAATGCCGCGAATACAACGTGCCCACACATCACTTGTTCATCGATTTCAAATCGGCGTATGATACAATCGATCGAGAACAGCTATGGCAGATTATGCACGAATACGGAATCCCGGATAAACTGATACGATTGATCAAGGCGACGATGGATCGAGTGATGTGCGTAGTTCGAGTACCGTCTACCCCCGTTGGTTTGACCGCATCTAATCTGAACACTTTTTAATTTGACCCCCTCTAATCTGCACATCGTTCAAACTAAAAATGCTTCAAACGTCATTCTGCTCGTGGAACGGGGTGAAACGGAACGCAGAATCAAAACAAAACAGCAAAAAGGGTTACCATCAGTGTGTTTTTCGATGCCCACAGGGTTACTAGAAGTACAAATTAAAAAGAAACCCCGTTGGATTGCATGAGGTGTCGTTCAAACCAACGGGGGTAGACGGTATCAGGGATACTCTCGAGTCCCTTCGAATCTCGCAGAGGGTTACGGCAAGGTGATGGTCTTTCGTGCTAGCTGTTCAACATTGCGTTAGAGGGTGTAATAAGGAGAGCGGGGATTAACACGAGTGGTACGATTTTCACGCAGAGTACGGAACTGAAGACAAACTGCCATGGACCGAGTGGAATGGAAACGGCTACTATGTACAGCAGAGGCCACCCCGGCCTTAGCCTGATTGGTAAGGTAAGTAAGACTAGAGTGCAGTGATAATTTTTTACTAACATTGGTTGATATTTAAGCGAGAAAACTGCTTCTGATTTTTTGTTTCCTCTTTCTGTTCTGTTTTTTGTTTCCTCTTTAAAAAAAATGATCTGGGGGATATCAGGAGCAATTCCTGAAGAATTCACAGCAGAAATAGCTTGAGAAGTTTTAGCATGAATTCCAGCAGAATTCCAAGCAAGAATTTCTAGGAGAATCTGTGCAGTAATTCAGAAGGAATTCACAAGAGAAATTTCTGAAACAATACCAAAAGACATTCTTTTAGTATTACCAAGAGGAACCCCCGGGAAATCCAGAGGAAATCGTATAGGGAATCTACAGAGATAATCTGGAGGAATTTCCAGAGGAATTCTTGGATAAATGACTGGAGGTATTCATAGAGATGTGTACCAGAAATCATTAGATGGATCCCCAGAAAAATCCCTGGCTGATGAATCCCGGTAGAATTTCAGGAGGAATCCCAGCAGCAGCTTTTGAAGCGAATTGAATTTCTAAAAAAGTCCACAGTAAGAACCTCCCTAGATAAGGAGGAATTATTCGCAAAGAACCGAAATATTTCTATACTCCGATGACATTCTACACATAAGTGCGTGAAACAAAAGCGTCTTCGAAAACTTTAAGCCGCCGTCAAAGCGGTCGATAGATGGGCGAAGGGCGTGGGTTTTGCCATATCATCAATGAAGTCGTACGTACCTATTTAAAGCAATTCGCATTCTTCTGCCCGGGACACGACGGCATCACCGGGAACATCGAAGCTGACTGACTACCAAACGAGGCCAGAAATCGATGGGATATCCAGTGACACGGAAACAAAGATACAAAGTTGCATGACATTAAATGCGACACGTACAGGTAAACCATACCAGAGGAACGCAACTGTTCAACGGGCTTCAACATTGAAGAACTAACAACCCACACCAACCTGTCAATGTTGTGGAGTTGTTATGAATGTGCGGCATTTGATATTGCACTGTAGAAAGTTTAGTGAAGAAAGTGTAAAGAACAACTACAGCACAACAAGTCTACAAGAAGCTCTGGACAACGCGAAACAGGATTATTTAAGCAACTTTAAGCTAAGCATAGCATAGCATAGCATGAATACTTGCACAAATCTTGGATGGAGTTGCAAAGTTGAATATTTCCATTGACATTGCTGATGTCGCTACTATCTACAATGTCATAGATTCACTCAGCTCCACACACCTGGCCAAGTCCTTGCAAGCATTTATAAATCCCTTCATCAACTTAGAAAGAACCCAGAACTGAAGCATCTTCCAATAGATGAAAGGATGTTGAAAATAGCGAATTTTCAACTTATATGCAGTTATAAAGTAAATATACTGAAATAGAAATATTTATAAATAAATAATATTGGAAAGATCTCACCAATTGTTGTGGGGTTTTTGTGATTCAATGCCGATCATCTAATTGTCTTGATAAATGTTCTTCTCTGTAAAGAACAACACAATACTCGGCAAAGAACAACACAATACTGGATTATTTAAGCAACTTTAAGCTAAACGTAAATAATCATGGAATATTGTAGGTACTGTAGATGAGGAGATGATTTTCAAATACAATAGTAGAAACAAGGATTAAGAATTGGTTGTATAATGAAATTATAGTATTTAAGATGTGACACGAATGCACCATGGTTTCAAGTGTCGAAAATAAACGAACAACAAGGTACAAATGCCTGAATACACCCATAGAGGAATTCATGTAGAAATTCATAGAAAAAGTTCTGCAATTCCTGAATAGTTACCAAGAGGAATTCTCGGAAGAATCCCCGGAGGAATTTTTGTCTGCAAGCAGTTGAAGAAGATATGGAAAGGGAACCCCAAACGTTCCGAAAAAGGCGACAAACGTTGTCCAAGACCGACGAAGATGGTGCTCTACTATAAGCTCGGCACTGTAGTAAAGTCACTTTCTAGCCAACATACAAGGTATCCATAGAAATGGCCCAAAGCCTTCAATCAAGAATTTTTCCGGGCATACCTAATGGAATTCATCTGGATTTTTTTTTTTTGAGGATTCCACCAGTTAGCTTACAAGATTTTTACCCTGAAAGTATTGCACCTGAAATTCATTTATATAACCAACAAAATAAATATCAAAACTCCAGTTTGTACCAGTATAAACATGTACGCTGTGTAGTTTAATTCATCAGATAAGTGCCTCTGAATTTTATATGCCAATTTTGAATTGTACACCAAGATGCCTAATTTCTTTTGTCTGCACACATTTCTGAAGAAAATTAAACTTGTTATCGCCTGGAAGGTAAAAAAAGGTCTTGAGCGTTGTCGTTGAAGAAATACCCATCATTTACCATAACTTTATAAAACTGAAGAGATGATAAACCTGGGTTTGCTATAGTGGAAGAAAGGTCATCTTCTGAGTTTCTTACTGGATTCGGCTCAAGTACGAGACACTGAGGACGACCTTACAGTTGAGGTCGGAACAAGTATCTGTCATAGAATGCAAACACATAATTGGAATTAAACAGAACAGTATTTAACTCGATTTTCTTTTTACTAGAAAAAGAATTAGACGACACTATTTACTGTTTGATGGTGAGATCTGATCAACACATTAATGGTGTTCCAGTTTTATAACGAAACACGCCATAATCATATCAAAGATTTCTGGAGAAATATGCCAATAATCTTGACAGAAATATACAAACTAATTGCGGAAGAATCTACGATAGGATCTCACAATAATTCCGTGGTTTGGTCAGTAATCTGCTGCAGATGATAGCCAATCAAGAATTCCATGAAGACTTCGCAATAGCTCTTACAATAAATCTTGGTAATAGCTCACTGAAGAACTTGTCGAGAATTTGGTTTAAGATATTTTCAGAAATTCTTCCAGAACTAGACAATGATTTCAACGGTAACGCTCAAAGGTATCATTAGAGTCTATTGATATGTATGTTAAAACTAAACCGGGAACCTTCAATCGAGCCTTCTATTCAACTCGGGAAAACCACATAGACATTCATGATAAATTTATGCAGATATAGCAGAAAAAATATGATAAAAATCACGACAAATATCGGCCAATCTTGCAAGGATCTTCGAAGAAACACACGTCATAGATATTTCCCAGAAGAGTCATTCAACAATGCGAAGAGAAAGTCCATCACGGATCTTGATTCACAGAAGGTATTAGAAGTAATCCACTACACTTGCCATGAACTCAAAATTTTTGGTGAAAAAATTTCTACCGAAGAGTTCGCCCGAATTCCGTCGATGCCTAGATTTTGCTAGAATAGCAGATCTCACTAGATATCCACCCTGAAAGGCCGTCTCTAGGAACTAGGACCGTCTCAATAAGAATCTTGGAATACATCTTCCGAACATCAATAAAAAACGTCCAGCCAGATCCAAGGGAAAAAGGATGTGACAGGGATCTTGGAAGATATTCATCATGAATCTTACAATATACACCCGTTGATTTGCTTGATAACAATCACTAAATAGCTCGAATTGCCAGGTATTTCGATAGGTACCCATACAGCAATCAATGGTGAAGTGTTGCGAAACAATGAAAGTAGCTACTTTGTATTCTTAGTCACATTAGCGGGGTGGAGAATAACCCTTAAGAAACATAACGGAGTAGAAATATGTAAATTCAGACGATTTTATGATGTACGATATCATTTCCTCAAATTTAAAAGCGTACCGTGTAATCTGAAGTCACGTACCACTTCAAGTCGAATTGAATAAAAAAATATTAAAATCACTGAATGTAGAGCGATTTCTATCGTGTCTGAATATTGAAATTATTGTTATAGATTGAATTTTTCGTCCAACGTGTACTAAGCAGTGGGAACGTAGAGCCCCGAAGAACCCTCCTAAGCGTAATAGGTATTAATCATGTAGCTACTCTAATTTACTTAGTGTACCTAGTCCGAAAATTGTTACCGAAACAGGTTCATGCCGATGAA
Source organism: Aedes albopictus (assembly GCF_035046485.1). Taxonomy (NCBI): domain Eukaryota; kingdom Metazoa; phylum Arthropoda; class Insecta; order Diptera; family Culicidae; genus Aedes; species Aedes albopictus. Next base: position 133,720,166 of record NC_085138.1, read on the forward strand.
ACTGTGCCCTAGTGAGTATGTATATTAGTAATGACATTTAACAGCACTGACTCAAACTAATGTTTTTTTTGTAATCTGTGCGGAAGGCATTCCATAATGCCTGGTTTAGACTGTTCAATTCAAATGAGCATTTGACTTGCAAACTTCTCAAGCATGTTCAATCCAATGGAATGACGTGTTTAGACTAAGCAAACGACATGAGTGTCCACTTGCATGCTCTTGAATGCATCTCAGTCGAAGAAAGTGTTTACATTGTTCAAGTCGTGCGGTGTGTAAGCAACCTGAATTGCATTCATTTCGTTTGACAGTTGACTTGAATTCAACTCAAATAAATCGCGTGTTTAGACAGGGCAAGTGAGATGATTTCGTTTGACTTGAATGAAAAAGTTCAACATGTTCAACTTTCGTTCAAGTCAAGTCAGTTACTCAAGTGAGAAGAACGGTGGTGTTTACACGTTCAGTTCGCATTCAATTGGACACTTTTCATTGACTTTAATCAAGTCACTTGTACCATGTAAACCAGGCATAAGAGAAGTTCAATCTCTCCGGAGATAAATTACTCCATGTTTTACCCACATACACACAGCAGAAACGTCGATTCTACAAGAATCCAACTCGAACAAAAAATGTCGATAGCCTCGACACGAGGGAACTTGTAGTGGTGTGGTAGCAAATTTAATGTTTTCCTTTCTATGCTTTTTTTTTCATACGGTTCGATCGTGATAAAATGGGTGATAAAACAGCGACGCGAATATGTATGAAGCGTGTTGTTGGTGGAATACATTATATGTGGCAGCTTCGAGTAGCTTACAATATAGGAATGTTCTTTCTTCCCTGATGAAAAAAGCACTCTTTTTTTTCTCCATTCATTATGGCCTTCTGGCGGAGTTTTTTTTCGGTATTGTACGTACTGTCAAATCCACCGTTTTTCGATTTTAGAATGGCAGCGAATACGGGTGCACCAGATATTTGCGAGAGAAAAAAGACGAAGAGTATATTATTAATCATCCGCGTTCATAATGAATGGGACGGCGGACAATCTAGGAAAAAAGTGCGACGTATGTTTTTCTTTGGAAACATTATGAAAAGATGAAGTGGAGGCACCTAAAATATGGAACCATGTTTCCCAAAGAATGTTCACTGAGCTGAAAGGCAATATCCGCAGGCAATATTTTCCGGTATTACTTGAGAGTGGATGTGGCAGTTTTCGGCGCCCTATAAATCAATTTTATTGGCTTAATTTGTTTCAGGGAGATGAATTTTGGGGAGCACTTTTCAGATACAAGCACACATTTCGTTCCACATGGCGATTAATAACAATTTTTAAACTTTTATGTGATATTTTTTCAACTGGTTTCAGGATGAATCATAAAGAAGGACTATGAAATTTTCGATTACTAAAGGCACATTTTAGAACATTCACACTACAACTGGCTAAGATCATGCACACGTATAATACAAAACCTCCGCGCGAATTGCATTGCAGTGGGGCCCAACACAATTCAGTGAAGGTACTCTAGAGAGGTATATTGAAAAGCGTAACTGAATAATGCCGGATAGCTTGTCAGTAGCGAATAAAAAAAAGCTGGACAGTTAGCACGCGCATCTAGGTGGGAGACATTTCGTTTGAAATACCTGAATTCATTGTTGCAACATAGTCGTTCGGTGCTACATTAGGTAATATCCACCGTTTGAGGTCAGTAGCTACAACAAGAAATGGGAAAAAGTTTGATTATTTAGCATTGTATCGAGTGGTTGGGACACTTGTATGATGGAACTGATGGATTTGATGGTATATAACATGACACACACACGCGGTACACGGAAAGAAGCTTCCCGACAGATCTGGTGTTTTGTTCCATTGTTCAAAAAAATTGAAGAAATTGAAGTTCTACGCTTTGAAATCGTGGGGTCGAACGAGCATAAGCGAATCATAAAGATGTTAAGGGTATTCAATTCAAACTGTGTATATTTATTATTTTATTTTAATTTAAGGTATTTTAAATTGTTGTGATGGAAATGTATTTACTGTATTTCACATGGAGAATGGAATAGATTGAAAACATTTTTATTACAAACATTTATGATTTGAACGAGAAAGCTGCTTTCGAAATATTAATTATATCGGTGATATCAATGGCGACTTCTTCAACTTTAAGTACTCTACTATTAGGTTATGCCACCAACATTTTAGAGTACTGCATTCTGTTGCATTAAGCACGCTTGCAACTGCAAAAATTAGTTTGAAGAAAGCTACATCAAGTAATAGTTTGAGAAACTCACAATTTTGTCCGACTTTTCTGCAATTAAGTCTGCATAATCTTATTCTTTTGTTGCAAGAGTTCAATTAGTTTTCAAACACATTCAAACATAGCCATTCGCTTAGCTCAACTTGAAACTATGTTTTGAAATAACCGAGATTCAATAACCTGCACTTTAATCGGTACTGTTGGAATTCAAAATTGTAAGTGCATTAATTAGTGGAGCGGACCTGGTTGGATGGTTAGAACACGTGACTATCACGCCGAGGACCTGGGATCGAATCCCACTCCCGACAAACTCACAAAATGTGAGTTCTTCCTTCGGAAGGGAAGTAAAGCGTGGGTCCCGAGATGAACTAGCCTAGGGCTAAAAATCTCGTTAACACTTATGTGGCCGGCAGGGTACCCGGGTACCTTTTTCAATTTCAAATCTCGATATTTTATTGGTTATTGAGACTAGGATGTTGGAACTCTGTTAGATCTTAGAACTCGTGAATATACATCTATTACTGGGGTTGACCAAATTTTAAAGTGAGGAGGGGCAGGGGGAGGGGCTCCTGAATGTTTTTATTACGTGGAAGGCCGGCAGGGTACCCGGGTACCCACGAAATTGAAATGATCATATCTCCGTCATTTTTTCATCGATTTTGGAAATTTTTAGCTCATTCAACTCAGAAACTCATCATCTATCGGGAAAATTTTTGGTTAGACCGATCTAATCACCGTGGTTTTTGGAAAATCCATATTTTTAGGAGCATGTCCTTATACCATATTGAAACCCACATTGTTAAGGCTAGGATATCTTGAAGTGTTTATGGTCAACCATGGCCTCACGGGAAGCGTGTTCCGAAATCACAGTTTCAAAGTCAACACGTTTTATGATTCCAGGCCGGTCAAATACAATATGCCAAAGCAATTTTACGATGCTTGGTACCGAAATTGCTACTAACCTACTGAAAATTCCGTATATTGTATTGTATAAAAACATGGATCCGGAAATCCGTATTTTCCGGTACCTATGGGGATAGGACTGGTCCAACCAAATACGATCTCGATAGATAATGAGTTTCTGAGTTGAATGAGGCAAAAACTTTTAAAATCGGTGGAAAAATCGCTGAGATATGATCATTTCCATTTCGTGGGTACCCGGGTACCCTGCCGGCCTTCTACGGGTGTTTTTTTTGCTGGCCACACTACGGTTAATAAAGATAAAAAGAAAAGTGCATTAATCAAACTATTTTATTGACGTTGATAGCGTTTCCAGAGCCGGACGCAGGTTGGCGGTCGGCAGTGGCGCGACAGCGATTTAATTATTCTGCGCCTTGGTTTTGAACTATTTAACTGAAAATTAGTACAATGATTAACGGATAGTTTACATTTGCGTGTTGCGTAAGAATCCAGTGACGTATTCTTTTTCTAATTTTGTAATATGCGGTCTGATAATTTAAACAATCACAGTATTTAGTCGTTCCCGCCGATATCGTGGTGGTTCACGAACTCTGAACAAAACTAAGTTAACCAACTTTACTTTGCAGATAATTATAAAACTCGTCGTTCGAGGCCAAACTAAAATAAAGAACAGCAAATTGAGTTTGGGATCCATGTATGTAACTTTTCAAAGATTGGTAAGTGCTGGTATGCAAGCAACATACTTGAATACTTATTACTGAACACATGTTTCTTTATTGGAATGGTATATGAAAACCTGAGTTCCAAACTCCTCACTGGGGAGAATTTAGCAGTAAAGCAGGGGTGATGTTAGGTTTTTTTTTTCCGATGTGTGATCAATTATCAGTCCTCTTGTTTTGTTTTCGATAAAAGAAAAAAAAAACAAGTTTCTAAGAAAATTAAACAAAAACTGTTTCAAAACCGACACTTCAACCCTCTACATCCCATGGTTGCTCTAGAGCACCATCGATTTTCGACGAACTCGAGACAAACGGAATTTGCTGAATGTGATGCAATAGTTTTTAATATATGTTTGCAAACTTTTTCGTTGATTTCGAAAAATTTGGACAATTTGTCATAACTTTTGTTCAAGCACTTTTTTTTGGAAACGCTTTTTTGACAAAGAAAAATCGTTCAATGTCGTGGGAAGGAAAGGGTTAATATTCTCCAGTAATGGGGCATGCACTACACTAAGGATACGCGTAATATCACAATAGATCTAATAACTGGTCGCAGTGACAGACCCGAAAAGGAATTTAAGAAATATAAAATAAATCCTGAATCAGATTTTATTTAAAATTTATTAAAGGTTTGTCGAAGTTATTATTGCCTAAGGAGTTTGCCTAAGTAACAAAACATATTATAACTTGAGTCGTATGAATTATCATAGCTTTGTCCATGGCTTTGTCAGAGCATCACTTGTTTTTATTCGTTTTATTATAACTCCAGCCAACAAAAACTTCACAAAGTATACTTGAGATACGTCACATAAAATCTAATATTAAACAACAAACACATTTTAAACTTAAGAGTCCAATTGTTCAATTCTGTAAAGAAAACAACAAATCGTTTATCATTGGCTGTGACGCCAATGCGCATCAGACGGTTTGGGGTAGTACGGATATTAACAGTCGAGGTGAGTCACTATTAGAGTATCTGTCTTCCAACAATATAGACATTTGCAATAATGGTGATAAACCTACTTTCTCAAATGTAATCAGACAAGAGGTCTTGGATCTAACACTGTGCAATGCTGCAATCTTTGACAAGATCACAAACTGGCACGTGTCAGATGAGATTTCTCTATCTGATCATAAACACATAAGGAGTGTATCGTAAAGTAGTTGAAAATGTTTACCATAGCCTCAAAAATAGTAAAATACAACTTTTGAGTAATTTTATTTTTAGAGATACTGTATAAATCCTTGAAAAAATAAATGGCTCCCATGATTTTCTAAAAAAAATCACTTAACTGAGTTTTTAATCTAGATTACTGAACACATGTTTTTAAAATTTTGCACACCTTCTAAAAAATTGAAATTGCGAAAAAAGTTCGATAATGTTCGAAAATTGTTAATTTTTTTGTGCAAATATACTAATCTCCAGAATGCTAATGATATAGGCAAATTATTTTTTTTTTCAAGAAAAATCTCCACTGCATTGTAGCGCAATTCTTAAAAATGAAAAAAGGCCATTTTTGAGGAACCCCTTTTTTTCACGCTCCCCAAAATCATGTTTACTTAAATTAAAAATACCTAAAATGAAAAATTCGCATTTTTTTAAATAGGGAATTATTTTTAGTTTATGGACGAGTAAGTAAGAGCAAAAAACGGAATTTTATAACCTTTTAAGATATTAAAAGCAGAGTTTCCAAGTTTGACCAAAAAATAGACGTTTTTTGGAGTGGACCATTTTGTAGATATTGGAGATTTTTCCATCGAAAATATGAATTTTAATAGTCGGTGTTGCATGATATGTTATGTGTATATAACTGTTAACAAGCATCAATATTTCCCAGATTTTTTATCGTACAAATTTTATTCGCTACAGATGTTTGAAATATTGAAAAATCTTAACAAAATACCATTTTGTGCAGATTTTTATTTTGTGAGGTGTATTCATTAAACCATATTTTGAATAATACTAAACCTTTTTAATTTTTTTTTTAAGCTGTTCAAAACTTAACTGTATTGTGAAGATTTCATAGAAGAACCGATATAAAAAGACCAAACCAGCTTCGAGATTGAGCATTCTAAACATTTTCAACTACTTTTCGATACACTCCTTAATCTTCAATTGGAGTGGTGGAGATTATTCTAGAACCGCATTTAGAAATCCCAGGTACACAAACTGGGATTAATATGTAGAATTGCTGAATACGCATTCATTTACAATAGGAGAAACTATTGATTCAACCCAAAAGTTGGAATCATTTTCTCAAAAGGTAAATGAAAGTATCATCAATTCCTTTAACAAAAGTTGTCCCACCATACAATCATCTTCTACTAGAGACGTGCCATGGATCGCCTTAGAAAATTTTCTCGTAAAATGTTCAATAGAGCGAAACAAAGGGGAGATTGGACTCAGTACAGGAAAGCCCTGACTGATTACAACAACGAAATACGAAAATCGAAAAGAAAATCTTGGATGCTGACATGTGAAAACGTTAACAGCACTCCTGTAGTTGGAAGACTACAGAAAACGCTTGCAAAAGATCATTCAAATGAATCGGGAAACCTGAAGCGCGACGATGGAGCTTTTACCAAAACTCCTCGTGAAACTTTAGATTTAATGATGGAAACCCATTTTCCAGGTTCGGTTCTAAGCGTGCATTCCAATGATACTATATCTCTGGAAGGTGAAGGATGTCCTAGTATAAACTCTTCGGAGTCAACTAGTACCGCCTCAGATTTAGCTGATGAAATCTTCACGAAGGCCAGAGTGGAAAATGAAATTAGATCTTTTCTGCCTTTTAAATCTGCAGGAGTTGATGGAATATTTCCAGCACTGATTCAAAATGGAGAAGCGGTGTTGGTTCCATCACTAATTGAAATGTTCAAGGCTAGCTTAAGATTGAATTACGTTCCATCAAAATGTAGACTTGTAAAAGTTATATTTATACCAAAAAAAGGGGCAAAGCATACAGGCCAATTAGTCTTTCTTCAGTTTTGTTGAAGACTATGGAAAAGGTTTTGAAGGATTTTATCAATTCTTCTTACATAAAAGAGCATCCCCTATCTGACTGCTAGTTTGCTTATCAATCTGGTAAGTCAACGGTTACAGCACTTCATTCGCTAGTAACAAAGGTGGAAAAAACGTTTTCAGCAAAAGAAATAGCTCTATGCGCCTTTTTAGACATAGAAGGAGCATTTGATAATGCCTCCTATTCATCTATGAAGCGTGCCATGGAGAACAAAAACTTCGACCAATGTATCATACATTGGATTTATACTGTGCTTGCAAAAAGAGAAATCACCTCTGAGCTGGGAAGTTCTTCTATAACAGTAAGGGCAACGAAAGGTTGCCCTCAAGGAGGAGTCCTCTCACCACTAATGTGATCCTTAGTTGTAGATGATCTTCTAAGAAGCTTGAAGGAAAAAGGTTTCGAAGTTGTGGGCTTTGCAGACGATATACATAGTCATAATAGTGAGAGGAAAGTATGACGATACTGTTTCGGAGAGAATGCAAAGGGCCCTAAACAATACACATTCATGGTGCATTAAGGAGAGCCTTAGCATCAATCCGTCAAAAGTTGTAATTGTCCCTTTCACTAGGAGAAGGAAGATCAACCTAAAAGCTTTTCGGCTTGGAGGGATACAAATTCATCCTAGTGATCGAGTCAAATACTTAGGTTTGATACTGGATTCTAAACTGAACTGGAATGCTCAAATTGAGTCCGTGATCGGTAAGGCAACACGTGCGTTCTGGTTATGCTCCAAAACTATTGGCAGGAAGTGGGGATTGAAACCAAAAATGATAATGTGGATTTATACTGCCATAATCCGCCCAAAAGTGACGTATGCTTCGTTTGTCTGGAGGCCAAAAACAAAAGAGGCTTCCACACAATCGAAGCTTGCGAAAATTCAACGTCTTGCGTCCATTGCTGTTACAGGAGCGATGAGAAGCACTCCATCAAAAGCTTTAGATGCGATTCTCAATCTGCTACCTTTGCACGAGTATGTGCAATTAGAAGCAGAAAAGGAATTGCTGAGTTTATGCCAGGTGATCTTGTAGGTCACTTGAGCATTTCACAATACTTCCAAAATAGGTAGTAATGAAAATGGTTAAAGACTGGATGAAACCTGTGGAGAACCATGATGTTCCTTACAAGTTGCACGAAACAACTCGTGCAGATTGGGAAGTCGGAGGTCCCACTGTTCGTCAAGGATCATTCAAATTCTATACATATGGCTCAAAAGTTGGAATAAAAACGGGAGCAGGAATCTACGGCCCTGGAATACAAATTTCAGTGGCGATGGCACTATCCTACGGTGTTTCAAGCAGAGATTCTTGCTATTTTGAAATGCGCAAATATCTGCCTTGAGAGAAAATACAGATATGCAAATATTTGTATTTTCTCAGATAGTCAAGCTGCACTAAAAACATTGTGCGCTTACAAATGTACTTCAAAGCTTGTCTGGGAATGCATTCTTTCACTGCGCAGGCTGTGCCAAGAGAATTCAGTAAACTTATACTGGGTTCCAGGTCACTGTGGTATTGAAGGGAATGAAATGGCAGACGAGCTTGCTAAAAGTGGTTACAATTTACAGTTTGCTGGCCCATAACCATTCTGCGGTATATCAAACTGTACAATAAAAATGGACCTGAAATACTGGGCTGAGCAGATGGTGATATCCAATTGGATGGATGTCAAAAATTGCAATCAGTCAAAACGATTTATAACACCAAATGCTTATAAAAGCACCGAGCAGGTATCACTTGAAAAATATTGGCCATATTGAGAATACCTGTCGTTTCTGTAATACGGAACGTGAAACCTCGGAACATCTGCTTTGCAGTTGTGGTGCTTTATACACGCGCAGGCAAAGATTTCTAAATAGTGGTTGCTTGCAACCCAGTGAGATCTGGTCTGCAGAACCTGGGAAGGTCTTGGAGTTTATCAATTCCATTGCACCTGACTGGGAGACGACGCGTCGTGGCAGTAGCTGATTATTTGACACATGGTTATTAGCTGGCTAGATGCGAATATCAAAACGGGACATGCCACAAAAGTTCAGCTATATAGGCCCTCCAGCTGATCCAGTCTCTCTAAAAAATGTGTGAATCGACATGTCTATATTGTTTCATTTTAGAGTGATTATTTCCCAGGCGCAAGAAATATTGTGCCGAAAGGTCAACAAATGTAAATCTAAACTTATATTAATCCTACAGGAGTATAGTAAACAAAAATTAAAAACCTTTCAATATAGTTTCTATATCCTGCTATCAAAATTAATTCTAAACGTGCCATTGCCATTTCCTCGCTTCTTAATTCAAACAAGAATCTGGAAAGTACATTAGCCAGCACGATCACCATTCCAACGAGAAAACAAAACTCCGAACAAGAAAATTCCGCTTTGTATCTGAATAACGGTTTGTTTATCGAACATGTTCTTCCGATTAGGATCATTCCTATGCTTCGCCAACAACCTACACAAACATTATAAAAAAGCAATATGTACAAATTCGATCGAAAAGAACCAACCAAAGAATGCAAAGCAAACACCACCAACATATCTACCATACAAACGGTCTGTCTGTCTGTCGAGTCTATTTAAAACCACAAAAGCTTTCGACGTCTGCTTCTCCTTGTTCCTCGTCGTAGGTTGTTATCTAAACTCTTCGTTGGCTCGAAGAGCAAGTAATCCAACTGCCTACATACTTTGTAGGTTTCAAAGGTTTTCTTCTCGCGCTTTTCGCTTTCGACATGGTTATATTTTTAAACCGTGCCTAATCGAACGCCGTCGTCGCGCGCCGGTATGCCGTCGAGAAATTTGTAAACACATCGTCATGTTTTCATGGCTCCCCGGCGGTGTACGACCTACGTTCGAGATCTCTTTATCTCTACGTCTGACGAGGTTCAAACGACGACAGCGACAGTGCGATCATCGGCCGCGACGACAAAGACGAAAACGACGATCCCAAGAGGAAGACCACATGTTCTTCTGATGTGCAGCAAGATGTGCAATCTTCTCTACCTACATACCTACCGAGAGCTATCTGTGTCTAGGTTTGGGATGTTTGAACCCGTCGTCCCAAACGCTCTTCTAACGTGAACTCTCTCGCTGCGCTAGATCTTGATTTGGGAAGCTTCCTCGTCTTTACACTGTAGAGTCTACAGAGATGTATTCTGTGTATTCTAGCCTCCGAAAGTGACGCGCGCTCTGTTGCCAACTGACGACGACCCCGACCGAAAGAGAAGGATGATCGACCGACCCACAGTTGCATACAGCTGCACGATGCAGTTTTTGAGATAAAAGGGAATGCGGTGAAGGGATGTGCGCTTCTTGCCGTGCCAGGCGCACCACGCCGATAGATTTAAAGGGAACGAACAAGGCGCAGGGATCAACCGACACGGGACCCGTTGCAGTGTACGAATGTGTAGGTTTCATTAATTGCATCGAATGGATTGCGTAGATGATGATGATGATGATCACAACGAACGAAACGGTAAATCGAATGTCAGCTGTTTCTGCTGTCTGCTATCCTTCCTGAGGAATGTAGCCGTTTGGATTTGGAACGAAGCGCGTTGAACGGCCTACCCTTGAACTTGCAAAAGAGTTGTGTTTGTGCGTTTGCATGGGCTTGTGCTGATATTTTGATGAATCAACCAATTAGGTTAATCTCATCGGCATTTTAATTGCAAAATAGATTTTTTAACTTTATTTGGTTTTTATACTGAATTGTTTTGAGATTGTAAACAAAATTATGTTGAATATCTGCAATAACTTTTTTCAGAAATTGTATAGATGAATTTTTAAAAATTCCGCCACGAATTCCACTGAGATCTGTTATTTTACCTGAAATGAGCTCAGAAAATGTATAGAAGAATCCTTCTGCAGAGTCACCTGATATTAAGAAGAATACCAACATTTTTCTATAGTTCTTTTTCTTTTCATACATTTGATCCGAAAGGGCTTCTCCAGAAATTTTGTTAAAAATTCATTCCACTCAGCATTCTTGCTAGGGATTACTTCAAGTTCAAGTGTTTTCTAGGTATCACTCCTAGAATTCGTTCCAAGATTCTTTCACGGATTCTTCCCGGGATTTCTTCAGGGCTGTATATCATGTGTTTCTATAAGGGATTCCTTCCGAAATTCTTTCAGGGGTTTCTCCCTGAACACCTTTACGGATTCCTCCCGGGACTCCTCCTTTCAGAGACTTCTTCCTAGGATTGTTTCAGGTATTCCTTTATTGATTCTCCCTGGGAATTCATCGGGAATTTTCGCAGGATTTCTCGGATTCTCTCAGGGACTCATCAAGCACTTTGTTAAAGAATCCTCCTGAGATTCTTTCAAGGGTTTCTTCAGAGATTTCTTCCGGGAGTTTTTCAGAGATACTTCAATGATTCTCTCAAGAATTTCTCCCGGTATTCCTCCAGGAACTTTACTCGGGATTTATTTTTATGGATTTTTTATGAACTTTCGATGATTTTTTCCGAGATAACTCGAAGATTGTTTCAGAGATTCCTTTCGATATTTGGGATTTCCTCCCAGAATTACTCCAACGATTTCTTGTGAGATTTGTCTCGTGAAATTATGGTATTGAAACTTGAATATTGATCATATGAAAAAAAAAAAAAAAATGTTAGATACATTAGGCGTCAACGAGGCAACTTCACAGAAATTCTAATAGATATACAGTCAGACATTATTTCACAAATTTCTTTATCGCTACTCCTGGGGGTGAATTCCGGCGCACAGTTTCTTCGAAGAGAAGAAATTTTCTTTCATTGCTCACCAGCAAGAAAATTTTCTTTTATTCGAAGAAAAAGTGCGCGGAATTCGCTTACTGAACTAGTAATTGCAAGCTACGAAAGCGTCACATCACCTTGATGTCTCCTGCGTAATTGTTCTTTACTATTCAAGAAAAATATGTGTTGAATACATGTATCCACCGAGGTTTGCCAAGTTGGAAAGTGCTGAAAAAATCGAGTTTTGCAACGAGTTTTATGCAATGATTTTTTTTCATTATACAATTCATTTCAGTTACATAAAATCATAATGCAACTCACATGAGTTGCATTATGAAACTTATGCAACTATTTTCCATTAAGCAACTCATTTCAGTCGCATAATGAATCAGTTAGGAAAAATGGGCCATTATGATACCAAAATGAGTTAAATAAAATAGAAACTATGATACTGAATTGCATAAAATCATTTTACATATACTTCTCCACTAAAATCTGTACCCATTAGAGAGCGGATTTTGTATTATGCCAATCTCTGTACCAGAAAGAGTTTTATAAAAGCAGCTCCTTCCTTAATAAAGGATTTAGAAACTTATCGTACAAGAATCTCTTCAAATTGAATATCTTACAGAGACAACGGGTTTTCAGTATGTAATTTTGACTTGAGGTTTAGTAAATCAAAATTGTTTCGGAATCTTATAAGATTTATCTTTCATGACTTTCCTTGGCCGTGAGGCATTGGGAGATAGGTGTGACAGAATGTTGGATCTACTTATTTCCTGTACATCGTCTAATTACCTGAACAGCACAAAGAATGTACAATTCAAAGTTTAACGTAAACAAAAAATATTCGTTCGATATTTCTACAACACTACCTGAGATATAATTTGAATGTCATCAAATGTGCAACACATTTTTGTTCCACATTGATAGAAAATCACAGCTTTTACACACTTCAAAACACCCACCGTAACCGAACAGAGAAAGAAAGTTTTAAGTATCTATGTAGATTCTAAGCGAAATTTAGAAACGATAGAGATCAAGAACCAAAACACCAGCGACAGAGGGGAAACTAAAGTATAATGTACATTCTAACTAAAGTCTAACCCGTTACAGCTAAACCCAACTTACCGGTCGGTTTGAAGGTGGCTGTGTCGAAGGATGCTGTCCGCACCGGGTGCTTGTCCTTGTAGCTTGGCTGCCGATCCGGAACGAACGGTACCGCCGGCAGGGATTCGCCTCGCGTCAGCGGCGGTCGCTGCTGAATGGCCACCGAGGGATCCTCGGCACCACGTTTGGCACTGCCCGTCGGCCCATCCATTGGACCGTGCTCGTCATCCTCCGGCGGTGGTCGTTTCAAATTGACCGAAAGTGCCGGCGGTACCTGCTGTTGTCTGTTGGGGTGCGGTGGCATGTGATGTGGCGGAATATGCTGCTGGAGGCGGGCCCCCGGACGGACACCGCCGCTAATGTCGTGTGGCTCGTGTTTCGGTGTGAAATCAACTAGCGTCGGCCCGTTGGGCCCGGCACGCACCGAGTAGTGATGGTGGGCCTGTGGAACGGACCGATGCGGTGGCATTTCCCCATTTTCATGGCCACCACCACGTTTGCCGCCACTGCTGCCACCTCCAGCTGATCCACTGCCACTTCCGCCACCGCCGCCACCACTGGCATGGATTCGTTTCATCTGTCGAGCCGTATCCAGAACCAGCTCGATCCGGTCAGCTCCCTCGTAGTTCACACATCCTCGACACACGGCTTCCGTGAAGTCGTGAATCATGGCCCACGGCATCCGGGGCAAATCGCACAAGTAACAATGTTGACGCTTCGCTTGAACCGACATTTTGTCAGCCTATTTATATCACCAAAAACAAATAGTTGAACTATTTCAACCAACAATAAAACTACCGCCTTAACACACTAAGCCAGTGTCACTTATTCACTCACTAAACTAATCGCAGCCCCATTAAAGTTATCCATAGCGAGGCAATCGGCTCTCATCGATTTCTATAACACTTGTTTTCGCGCCAACGATTAAAAATCCATACTCCGATTAAATCCCTCCGATGTAGGAATGTTTGCTTTTCTGTCGTCACTAACAAATCTTCCGTTATGATAACGATATTATCTACGCCTCACAAATTACGCTAGCAAACGTGTGATTCAACGTATTAATGATGCAATCTAGTCGTGGCCGTCTTCTTCCTATTCGCTTCGCACTCCTCAACTGAACGCGATTATCAGGCTCAGCAAGGCGCGCACTTTTGTTTTCACCGCAATTCCGGTAGAACACTGGGTATCCTCTATCAATTCCGGATCAACTAACACTAGTTTCCTATGGCGGATAGATCTTCCACTTCTATCCGCTCAACCATGCAAAACTTCTCTCCACTCCATAAAGAATCCCTCCTTCAGTGGATTATCGATTATGGCTCCTAGTCACCCTCCAAAATGGACACCACTCACAGGGTTCGAACTTAAAAAATTGCGCGCAATTCGAACCCAAATCAATCGCTAAATTCAATTACACAATTTCAACACCTCCTTAGAACCTGGGGTCCAAAGCGGACATAGAATAACTCAATCCGAATTCGCTTCCGACAAAGAAAAAACAGAAGAAAAAATTCTGCCCTTTTCCTCCACGTATAGCTCACAAACGACGAACGGGAACGAACGGAACGATGCGTTGTGCAGCAACCAACGAGCGCGTCACTTTTGAAACGAACGGTCCACTCCGGCTGCCGTGGAACCCTCTCGTCAATGGTTTGTGCTCTGCTGCTGCTGCTGCTGATGGCGTGCGCGTCGTCGTCGTGCTCTAGCCAAAATCAATAACAGCAACAATAGCAACAACAATATACGCAAGCTGCTTGCTTCACCCAACAAGAACAGCTAGACGAGTAGTGTGATCACGCTCGCATACATTCGTGGCGAACGGCAGTATGCGGTTGTGTTTGTGCGGCTATATACTACCGCACCGCCGTGTATTTTACGATGGTTTTGAATTGTAGTAACCACTAATAATAGCAACAGCGCCAGACCAGACCAGCAGACAAGGCTACTGCTGCTGCTGTCGTCGGTGATGTGTAGTGTAGCGGCACACGGTGTACCCACACAGGCAGAACCAACCAAGAGTCGTCTGCTGAACATTCGTATTGGAAAACGCAACACATGTGCACGCGACTTCGAGCAGTAAAGTGCAATTTCAATAGGGTGGTTCTACTAAGGATACTATGCACATTTTGAAGCAATTTTCTTCAATTTTTGCATGGACGCTGCCCATTTATTACGTAAGGCATTTTTAATGCTTTCATGCAATTCAGTATCTTAAATTCTGTTTTATATAACTTATATTGGTATCATAATGAACAACTTTTCCGAACTGGTTCATAATGCAACTGAAATGACTTGCATAATAAAAATAGTTGCATAATGCTCATAATGCAACTCATTTGAATTGAGTTCAAATGAGATGTAATGATGAAAAAATCATTGCATAAAATTTTGTATGGGACTCGTTGCAAAACTCGATTTTTTCAGCACTCTTCGTATTTATCCAACTCGGTAAACCTCGTGCTGAAAAAATATACTTTTTGCAACTCGTTACATAAATAACTACATATTACGACACCCCCTTCATTCATTTATTCATTAATTCAGCATTACATTACAATCATAGGGGGTGGAATCTCAGGTAAAATATTATCTCCTGGGCGCCCATTAAAAACACCACCCCCGGCGAAGACTGGCGCTCGAGCCTAGCTATTTAGCACTGTAGTTGGAGGAAATGCCAATGCAGAACCCGTAGCTTCCGGGAAGGTAAGTCCAGCTCCCTGGGTTAGTGGGTTGGTGTCAGTCTCTGCGAGCCAGCCGCAAAAAAAACTAGCACCGGAAAATCAACAAGAGAAGAATGCGAACCGATACCAATGGCGACGACCACAGCGACGAAAAGGGACTTGCGATTGGAAACTCGGTACGTGGAACTGCAGATCTCTCAACTTCATCGGGAGCACCCGCATACTCGCCGATATACTGAAGGACCGCGGGTTCGGAATCGTAGCGCTGCAGGAGGTGTGTTGGACAGGATCTATGGTGCGAACGTTTAGAGGTAATCATACCATCTACCAGAGTTGCGGCAACACACGTGAGCTGGGAACAGCTTTTATAGTGATGGGCGACATGCAGAGGCGCTTGATCGGTTGGTGGCCGATCGACGAAAGAATGTGCAGGTTGAGAATAAAGGGCCGATTCTTCAACATTAGCATAATAAACGTGCACAGCCCTCACTCCGGAAGCACTGATGATGACAAAGACGCATTTTACGCGCAGCTCGAACGCAAGTACGACCGCTGCCCAAACCACGACGTCAAGATCATCATAGGGGATCTAAACGCTCAGGTAGGCCAGGAGGAGAAATTCAGACTGACGATTGGAAAGTTCAGCGCCCACCAGCTGACGAACGAAATGGCCTACGCCTCATCGATTTCGCCGCCTCCAAGAACATGGCCATTCGTAGCACCTTCTTTCAGCACAGCCTCCCGTATCGTTACACCTGGAGATCACCACAACAAACGAAATCGCAAATCGACCACGTTCTGATTGATGGACGGCACTTCTCCGACATTATCGACGTCAGGACCTATCGTGGCGCTAATATCGACTCCGATCCCTACCTGGTGATGGTTAAACTGCGCCCAAAACTCTCCGTTATTAACAATGTACATTACCGGCGGCCGCCCCGGTACGATCTAGAGCGACTGAAGCAACCGG
>NC_085138.1:133737054-133763077 GCF_035046485.1 Aedes albopictus
TCGAAAGCACTTCTGATTTGATGATGATACCCGATTTTAACTCAATACCATCAAAATATGCAAATGTTACAATTATGCAGTTATGAGCAGTGCACGTATGGTGCAAAATTCACAAAACTTTTCAAATCTTCATATATTGTACCTTACGATTTTTGGTAATTTTTAGGTTCGAAAACGGTTCGTGTCGTCACGTGTCGCCGCAATTTCGAATAGTACATCTTAAACATCATGCTTAGGGCTGCATAAAAACGTTTAAATATTTTGCAGAAATTTGCAGTTTTTCAAATTAGAGCTATTTAAAAAAGTCATGTTTTTTCATATATTTTATGTAATTTTTCCATTTGTGACTGAAATCAAATTTATCTTCCCACATTTTTCACACGTTTTAAACAAACTTGATTGGACTTGATCGAAAGTTCATCATTTGATTAAATTCAAATTGATTTTCTAACAAAACACGCAAAAAATGTGGGGTTTACTCTTGGGTTTACTGATTTTTGCCATTTTCAAAATTATTGAGGTTACGTAATTTTTGAATACCTCTTTTTAAACACTAAAAATCCGATACAACATATCTAGACAACCTATAACTTCGATTAAACACATAAAAAGAGTTTTGGCCGAACTTTATCTTTTTTCGACCATTGTGTAATGCCTCAAGCAGTCCTCAATACCAAACCAATAACTCGTTGAGGTATTTTATCAATAACTACAAAATACCAAAATAAGTCATTTTCAATATCTGGGTAACCGACCAATATCATGTTCTGTTATAATACCTGACATTGGAATGCTGCAGTCATGTGTCAGTTATTCGTTCCTGCTCTGGTAACGACAGAAATTTGGGAGCGAAAGTGGAGGATGGTCGTCCACACTCTACGGGAACGATGGATCTGCAAGCAAGCGTTAGGAACCCAGCAGGATATCGCAGCAGAGACAGATCCAGAGGCGCATGGCGGCGCAGCCTCAACAAGGAAAAAAAAAGAAGTCGACCGAAATTTGACCTGACCACAGGTCAAGGCGATGGCGGGAATCGCCCAGGATGAAGATCTTTCAATTCGGCCATCTGCACCACCGTGGGTGCTCAGGACTGAAAATAAGTAAGTAAGGTATGACTGCAGCCATAGGTTATCCCTGCACTGATGATAAGTGAACAATTATGATATAATGAATGAGTGAATCAATGAATTAATAAATATTATACAGTATAGTCAATAAAACTTTATTTATTATACTCATATCAAAGATAATATACAATATTTCATCAGAAATGCAAACCTACCTCTGCATATTAGCAAATTGCACTGTCCATCTTATTTGGTTGTCAATAAATATACAATCTTTATATTCCGCTTACTTAACTAAATGATTACAACTGACTTAAATGTGTGCTCATTTGGTGTCCTAACTTAGATTCACATTGCACAGTGTTTAAATTAATATTTTTCAATCTCATTGCTCACAGCAATTCTCGTTCCTGCTGCAGGAGCACTCTTGACAACATTGGTTGGCGTCGTGGTCGTCTTTGAGATTGCAGGAGTAACAGCAGTCGGCCGACTTTCGTCCGATGGCTCGCCAACTGCAGTGGTTCCGTTTGGTCGATTTTGTTCCACGAAGTTTTTGATCGCCTGATCTTCGGCATTTTGCTCCGCCTGCATCCGTTTGAATTCTTCAATTTCGAAACTGTACTTGGGTGTGGTGATACCGAGGAACGATGCAAGTCCTTCGCCAACGTAATCGCAACCAGCCAGGACCGAACTGCCCAGTTTGCACGTCTTGTGCAGCATCCAATCGCCCCAGTTCATTTTGGACTGTTGGAATAGAAAATTTGTGAGTAAGAATGATGGATGCTATTTACTAGGTGAACATGGACGCGTAAAAATTCTTCACGCTTGCACGACGTCAACATTTTTATGTTTTTTGTATATAAAGTAGTAGTTTTAGATGGATGTACGAGAGTCCGACTGTTGTTCTAGGTTAGGGAATTCGGCCAATCAGTCCTTTTTTCTCTAGAACAAAAACGGTTTTCGATTCGTCCCTACGCACAGTGGTGGGGCTCCATACAAATGTCGGACAAAACCTAAAGCTTTCTCCAAATGCGTTGAAATTTACATGTCTAGACAATTTGGGTGTGCTGAATCTATTTCTGGCATCAAAATTTACATAACTTGCATTATTTTTGTATAAAATTATGTTTAAAGTATTGAAATAACCTTATTTTTAATAAAAATAATGAAAGCTCATAATAAATAAGTTGGCATCAGGTTTATTTGTTTTGGAATATAGTTTTAGTGCTCTACGTTGCAAAAAAAAGATTGGATAATATGTTAATCTACATAGTTTTTTTTGATGAAGCATGTAGAATTGTATAAAAATGCGAGTTAACAAGGCAAAATTGCATCACAGAGAGTTACATTCTATTCATCATGTCCGCTTGTCACACAGCGAAAATAACAATGACGATACCTTATACCACATCTATGTAGAACAGAAGTCGACAATACAAGCTCACAGCACAGACAAACAGACATCTCATGCTACTCACTTCCCATTGATCCTCTTATTAACAGTTAGTTCAAATAATCGGTAGTTCGTAAATCGTACGCTCATGGCTCTAGCATCATTTTGGCTCCTGTTTGACGTTTGGTCACTATCGCCACCTGGTTATGTGATTGCAAAACATTGGCATTGATTGGTGGTTTGATTGGCATTGAGCGATTATCACAGACAAACAGACGTAACACTCTGATAATTCCCATCGTACTTCGATTTAACGATCTTTTTCAAAATTTGATAGTTGGCCAACTACCCACCTGTGGCGCTCACATCGTTTTAGTTTGAGTTTGACGTTTGCTCACTACCGCCACCTAGTTGATGGTCGGCCAAACTTAGTCATTTTAGCATTGGGCGAATATGTTTCCGTGACTATGATTTGAATCAATAAATGTTCGAAGTGTTACGTCTGTTTGTCTGTGCGATTATGTTCTCGTGACCACAATTCAAATGGTTCCTATTTGTTCGAAGTGATACGTCTGTACGTCTGTGCGTTGGCATCTGGTCACCATTTCAGTGGGTTTTTTGAGTAAATCATTATTGAAATTAATGTCGCCGAATTTCCGAGAACGTATTTTAGCAAATGAAACCTTGAATGATTAGTTCATAAAATAATAAATATGCATATGTAAGGTACATTCGTTTTTGAATGTACAAGAAATCCGTTATTTCATTATACTTATTAAAAGGTAAACATAGAGCTACTTAGTCTAATATAATAGATAAAAATACAGTCTATCACAAAACCATTCAATAACCGCTCTGTTGTATTTGCTCAAAAATGCACTTGTTAAATACACAGATCGAAAAAAGAGTGTAAAAATCTGTGACATATGATACACATGATTGGAGTGTGGGCTATCACAGAAGTTTACATGACATATCATGTAAAAGTCATAAAATATCATGTAAACTTCCATTATATGTCATGTAATTCAGCATGACTCTGAGTATTTACATGACATATAACACAAATTTACATGATATATCATGTAAACCATCATAACACTAAGTTTACATGACTAAAACTAAGTTTACATGACGTGTAAATATCATTATTTTTATCTGTGTACAGTACCAACGTAATGCTATCTCAAAAGATCGAATGCCCCCTCCCCAGTACATTCTGCATAAATGATAACGCAACATAACAATATGCTTCCATGACTTTTATATTCTGTACAGGTATTTTAAGAGATATTTTATAAGTTTACGTTGGAAAACAAAATTCATAAATTTTGGACTGTTCCGCAACCATGCGTCTCCATTACAACTTTTTTTTCAAAAAAAGTAAATATTTCGTTCTTAGCGCAGTTTTGCGCAGACAGTGACGTAGGGTCTTGTACCATTTGGGCAGGTGTACCTATTTTGGGCACTTGCCGCTATAACTAAGTCAATTTGAAACCGATTGATTTGAAATTTTGTATAGAGTTAGGCACGTACAATATCTAACTCTGTACAAAAATTCAATTCAATCGGTTTGAAATTGACTTAGTTATAGCGGCAAGTACACAAAATAGGTACACCTGCCCAAATGGTACAAGACCCTATATCCCCAAAAACTAGACAAGATTTGGGGTTAGATGCAACACACCTGATCGTTCCGAACTGTTTCATTAAAAAGTACTAGATTAATGTAGCCTGAATTTATTATCAAAAAAATCAGTAACAGTTACATTTTTGGAATGGTCTTAAAATACAACAAATGTAAGCCAAGATTCAGATTAAATGTTGTAATGCTAAGGTTAAATGTATCCCAAAACAATAACAAAATTCATGGATTTCAATATCAGCTATATGTTACACATTGCGACATTGAAATTATGGTTTGAAATTATGATGATAAAAACATATTATTCAGTACATAATTTTTCAACTTTGAAAAATTTCCCTGGACTCAATTTTGATTCAATTGACTTGAAAATTTGGATTTTTCTTAGTTGAAGTATTTATAACAAAAGAAAAATATCAAAGCAATGAAATTTTGAGATGAAATTTTGAGGTTTTGTCCGGCCTGCGGCCACTGTGCTACCAGCGGCGTCATGGTCGCAATTTTTTCCGCAGTCAAGTTCGCAGATTGTGAACAATCCTCGGTACTCACTTTACGTAATTAATGTGTAGTCCCTTACTGTCAGAGCTGTCAGATCAGTGTAACACGTTAAATAAAATTTACACAAAAGGCAATTTACACGGAAAAAAATACACGGTTATGAATATTTATTGGGTATCGGGCTGGTCACCGAAAATTTGATCGTTTTCTTTGGTACATCGAGGTCTTGAAATTAGTCTATGGTGCTACGTTTCGGTAACGGTTGTTACCATCCTCAGGGGAACTAGGTGGGGGTGTTTATTTGTACATTAGTTTTTAACAATATTTAATGTTTTTACTTACAATCAGTGGAATCGTTCTTTGTTTGGAGGCTTTGCTAAGCATTTGTCTATGGGGTTTTTAATAGTTGTGCATGCGCTGGGTATGATGTTTCGATTAGTTTTCTGTGTTTTTTTTTTTAATTTGAGGTGTTAACTTACTACTTATTGCTATGTTTTTTCGGTAAAACTTTGTTTTTTAGCACTTTCAATATTGAACAGTTTTTGCACTATTTTGGTTTGGACTACTTTTATGGTTGTTGTACTGAGCTTTTATGGTTTTTTTTTTGTTTTAATCCATAAAATCTCAGTATAACAACAACAAAAGTACAGTCCAAACCAAAACAGTGCAAAAACTATCCAATATTAAAAATGCTAAAAAAACGAATTTTACCGAAAAAACATAGCAATAAGTAGTAAGTTAACATTTCAAATTAAAAAAAGCACAGGAAACTAATCGAAACATTTTCCCCAGCGCATGTACGACTATTTAATAACCTCATAGGCAAATGCTTGGCAAAGTCTCCAAACAAAGAACGATTCCACTGATTGTACGTAAAAACATTAAATATTGTTAACATTTCAAATTCAAATAACACAGAAAACTAATCGAAACATTATACCCAGCGCATATACAACTACCAAAAACCTCATAGACAAATGCTCAGCAGAGCATCCAAACAAAAAACGATTCCACTGATTTTAAGTAAAAGCATTAAATATTGTTAAAATCTAATGTACAAATAAACACCTCCACCTAGTTCCCCTGAGGATGGTAACAACCGTTACCGAAACGTAGGGAAGAATCGAAAACCGTTTTCGTTCTAGAGAACTGATAAACCGAATTTCCTAACCTAGAACGTAGTAGTTTTAGGTGAACTTCTTCCACCTGTCAAACTACCATTGCAAAACTGTTAAAGTCAGCATATTATTTCTAAGATGATACGAGTTTTTTGTGTAAACTCAGTTTCTCGGAAACAAATAGTTTATATGATTTTTTTTCACAAAAAATATACGTTAAATTAAATACTCCTATAAACTGAAGATATGGTTCTGCACTAATTTCAAATGAATGTCGACCATATCAATAGAAATTATGTTAACCTTAACTTGTTACAAACTCTGTTGGTGTGATCTGTTATAACAGTTATTGACGTAGTTGTGTGTTTCAAGTAATTTGTACAGACCACTACGCGTATATATTTTAGACATTTATGGCAAAATCAAATGGAAATGTCCAAAAACACCCTTTATTTCAAAATTTTTACACATATGTTCGTAGGTACAAACGTCTTTGCATTTACCTAAATCGACTATTCATGAACCGTTATAAATTATGTATGTAGCTATTGTTTCTGAGACCCTAATGTATCATTCTTATCATCATTTGAGTGATTTAACATTTCAACGTTCCATTTTAGAACACTATTTTACAACCATAACTAAAAATTTATTTTATGCAATTCAGTATCATAATTTATATTTTATCTAACTCATTTTGGTATCATAATGGCCAATATTTCCGAACTGGTCCATTATGCAACTGAAATAAGTTGCGTAATGAAAAATAGTTGTATAGTGTACATAATGCAACTCATTTGAGTTGCATTATGAAAAAAGGCATTCCATAAAATTTTGTATGGATAAAGAAGATAAAGATATTTGATCGCCATAATATTTAAGGTATTGGAAGAACATAATTTGTCAACATAACGATTTTAGTATCCAGTCAATCGGTGCTCTAAAAGATAAGCGTTTTGTATGAAAATCGGCCAATGCTTCCTTTTTCTGCTTACTACTGTATTTAAGTATACCAAAATATTCTCATGCCAAATGTCAGTTATTTTAACGCATTATTTGCAAGGTTGTGTTTGCGTTTTTATTTTAATGCGCTTGCAGCTTTTTTATTATGTACATATGTAATTATAACAATATCTGCTTTTTCTAAAATCATACACTAGTTTTAACTTATTACAACTAGAAATGTTTGATTTTCCAATAAGAAAAGATACACTGTAATAAAACAGGATTGGTTTCCCAAATACAATTCAGTAACATTCCAGACGCCATCTATATTCGAGCACAAAATACAAGATCCCTCTAGCGCGAACAAAGACAAACTGCATTCGCATAGAAAAATAAATAAACAACCTTGATGGTTGCTATGATTCATTACTTTCTTCGTCGTCGATGCAAAACTATGATTTCAGTCAATAATGAGAAAAATATGCGTACAGTAAATCTCATTTTTCTTACCTCATCGACATCCGTCACGGAAGCATCCTGGCCGCACCCGTCCACCTGGTCCTGCTCATCGTCGCTAAATTCCTCCAGTGTCCCATCGCTAAAGTGCAACACCCTTTTCGGTGCTCGCACCTGTACCTCTATGTCTTTTTCGTTCTGGATAAAATTAGCCGACGCGTCGACCTTATTTTTCAACGGTATATCCACTTTGGTCATCTTATGGACGCAAATTTTCACTTTTCAACGATAGAAAGTCCTGAAACGTACGATTAGAATATATTTTTGCGAAATAGTTTCAGCTCTACTAAAGTTGATTGACTAGA
Organism: Aedes albopictus; assembly: GCF_035046485.1. Taxonomy (NCBI): domain Eukaryota; kingdom Metazoa; phylum Arthropoda; class Insecta; order Diptera; family Culicidae; genus Aedes; species Aedes albopictus. Next base: position 133,744,542 of record NC_085138.1, read on the forward strand.
CTCTCCAAGGACACAACGTACAATGTCCTGTGATGCCGTTTTTTTTTCGCACTGCGTTTTTGTTTTTGTTTGGAAACTATGGTGCAATGTTCTGAATGTTCTATAGCTGTTAATGCAATGTCAAGTACATGTCAAAAGTGACGTTTGACGCGTAGCGCATAGATTTTTTTTTCAAAAATGTATTGATAAAATGTACCTGAGGCAGCAAACCTTAAAAAAGGAATGCATTTTCAATAAATGTATGTACAGTCAACAATCAAAAATTTAGTTTTATCCATTGAAAATTTGGCTCATTAGTAGTAACAACCGGTCCCGTGGTTTTAGAATCGAAACGTCAAAATCAATAGTTATGGTAATAAATTTGAACCATGTTGTTGATTTGCAATTTTGTTTATGATACACATATTTTATATTATTGCAACACATTTCTTTCAATCAGGTTTAGAACAGATTACAAGTAATATTCATTTAACTTTCATTTTTTTATTTTCTATATACACACTGTAACTTTCTTTACAGTCCACCTTTCTTCACCTTCCATTACTTCCCCAAGGTTCTATTGCTTCGACGAAGGTTGCGGCAGTCGGAACTTCAGCATTTCGATCTCGGCCTCAAAGTAGCTGTTTTTGTCGTAGCAATAGTACTCCGGTACCTTGTAATCGCCATCTCGGGAGGCACCCGGACCGATTGGTCCCGTCTTGCTGTGAACACACTTGCTGCTCAGTCCAGGGACGTCACCACTTACTGGCTTCGGGGCAGCTGCTTGACTGGCCGCGGCTGATTTGCCACTCGTCGGGGGTTGACTGTAGGCTCGGGCAGCCACCAGGCGAACCAGGATGTCGTTTTTGAGCAGGATTTGACGAATCATTTTCTTTAGAGTATTGAAGGAATCTCGATCCGATAGCCTCCTACTAAAACGAAAATAATGCTGCGGTTATTCAATCACTGTGCGATTGAAGTGTCTGTCAGCTTCAACCAGATGTTGAGTGTTTTTGCTTCTGCGCTGCCTACATGAACGGCGTGAGCGTAGAAAGATTTTTTGCAATTGGCCCTTTCAAATAAATAAATTTGTTCCCAACACGATACTACATCTACATATTTACTGTAATAAACTATAGTATAGTATTATTAACTATACTACTACTATAGTAAAATTTATTCCAAACTTTATTAAGGGGTTATATACATGTATGTTGAGGTGCGTGAAAATAAGGAAAAGTTTGATTTTTTGTAAAAGTATTTAGACATATTTTCAAAAATTCTCCTTGTACGTCTTATGTAGTATGTACATGTTCAATGTGTAAAATCAGCTTGAGAACATGCAAAAATAGTACTAATAACCAAATAAACAAATAACAAACATTTAAACATGTTTTCTTTATGGAGGCTTTCCGTGACTACGATTAATAGAGTTAATAAACTGTAGAGGACGAATATCGCTGATCATAGGCGCCAACTTAGGGGGGGGGGGGGCGAGCATGGTTTCGCCAAACTACCCCCCCCCCCAATATTTGACGATTTTTCGATATCCCTATACAAAAAATCAGAAAAATCATGCTTTGCCCTTCCCCCCTTTGAGCGCTTGCACAGTGACGGCAGCATTATCTCCTTCTCTTTCTTTCCTTCGGCGTCGGTCCATAAAGCCGACCTTGCCCTAAAAAAAATGAGGGCAATGTTTACAAATCGTATGAGAATTTGATGAGGTTAGGTTTTTGCTGCAAGCCTCTATAATTTGACCAAGTTGGCGCGTCTGTCGCTGATGTTCCCTTTGTTTTCGTTCGCAAACATGTCAGGTATCTATCTGTCAAACTGCATACTTTTTCACTTTGACACTTATAGCCCGACTTATCTCCGCCAGCAAGAGATGTTTCGGCAGGGACACTAGCGACATTCGTCCTCTATAGTTTATTATTTTTATTATACGATTACAGTTCGTCGGCTCAGCTGAAAGCGCAAACCCAAACCAAAACCGTTACCGTCGTGTGGGGCTTCTTTTTACACTTTTTCATCCCTAGTAGAATAATATGATACAACGTGCTTAACAACCCTTTCGGGCTATCACCTAGATCATACACGAAATGATACAATCATTCACCCTATCAGCAGTATATAAATATGTAATACATTTTTTTAGGGATGATTTTTTTTTACTTTATGTCATTATAAATAGTAGGTAGTTGGATTCTTTGCGTGCAATATAAGAAATCTTTAAAGCATCATTTCGTATAAACACTGTTTCTCGAGAATGGCTTGACGGATCTTCGTGAATTTTTTTCGGTAGTTGCACAACCCCTAAAGCTCCGTGGTCAACCTTTTCCTTTTTTGATATCATGCATTTAGCCGAAATGGCGATCGAAAAACCTCGGATTTTTTTTATTTTTTTTTTAATTTCAAATCAATGCCCCTCCCCTCTCCCAGGAGGGGGAGGGTCAAAACTTCAGATTTATGAGTTTCTAGTCGGGAGCAATCAGAAAAGGTGAAATTTAGAGCTGGGCAGAACAAAAGTTGATTTTTTGTCGAACCGTGTAACAAAAAGGAACTCGGGGAACTATTAGGGGCTGTCCATAAACCACGTGGTCATGAGGGGGGGGGGGGTTCGGCCGATGACCATTTTGTATGGACAAATAAAAATTTTTGTATGGACTAATGACCACGGGGGGGGGGGGGGGTGTTGAAAAGTCCCAAAAAAATGACCACGTGGTTTATGGACAGCCCCTTACTTTCTTTCTTTGTTGAGTAAATACACAAAAATAGTATTCTATTATCTACTTCATCTTCTTCTCGATGTAACGCCCAAACCTCGACAAACCCCTACACGGAACCGCCAAACTACCCAAAATTGAGTTCTTTTGACGCAACCCCATAGTTCGGCCCAATAAGCCAAATTTGAGTAAATCGATTAAACTCACACTAGGTAAATTGCCTTCACCTCCAGCAAAAACATTTACTTAAGAGTAGGTAAATTCAACCAAAGACCCCCCCTCATTCAACCCAAATTTGAGTAAACCTGCATTTACCCAAAATTGGCTTATTGGGCTCAAGGACCCCCGTTTGGTAGATGCATCTCTGTTTGTTTTTGACAACATCGGTGAGGGAAAGAGGGAAAACAACCTAATTTTGGGTAACTAGTTTATTCGATATACTCAGCTTTGAGTAAAATCGACCCAAAAATTAGGTAGTTTGATTTCTCCGTGTACACGTAGAAACTGAAAAACTCAAAATTAGGTACTTTTAAACTCAATTTTGAGTTCTTTTTCATCTCCCTTTTCATGCGCTCTTTCTGTTGTTGTCAGAGAGTGAAGAGAGAAACAGCCCAACTTTTGCAGTTCCGTGCGTCAAGCCAACACTGAGTTTCTAGCACAGTACTCAAATTTGAGTGAATACAACCTAGTCAAAATTTCGGTTGGGTGGAAAAAACTTAAAATTAGGTATTTTTTTTACATGGAAGCAAGCGGGAACAACCCAACAAAAACATCGATTCCATCAACTCAAAATTGGCTTGACGCACGCAACCCCGAAGTTGGGTGGAAAGAACTCACTTTTGGGTAGTTTCGTCTCTCCGTGTAAGAGCGCGTGTATGTCAAGGGATGCCTTGTCACGCCCAAACTGCCCATGATCGCATAGTCGACGTAACAACTATTGACAATGTCAGCACTCACAAGCTAATATTCTATCACATGTGCATAATTGTGACCAGTTTTGTTCAATAGAGCACAACATCTAATCACTAGCTATATGTAAACGTGAAAAAATCTTAAACTTTTCATTGTGCATTGTTAAAACTTCAAAAGTGTGTTTCAAACTACAGTGGCGCTTACGTCAACTATGCGAATATGGGCAGCAAACCTGCGAATTTAATACTTCGGATACGAAAAATTCAGTATACTCGTAGTTCCGTATCAAAATTTGAGATCAATCCATAAAAGCAAACCATTGTTATAGTATCTCAAAGTTGGTCATTTTGTATGAATATCGGCGTTTGTCCGATCAATTAGGGTAGTGGAGGTTTTAATTTATTTTTCATATAATTTCTACAAAACCTTGGTAATTTTCCATTGGAACACGAAAAGCACAGACAAACAGACGTAACACTCTGATAATTCTCATCGTCCACCGATTTAACGGTCTTTTTCAAAATTTGATAGTTGGCCAACTGCCCAACCGTGGCGCTCGCATAGTTTTTGTTCGAGTTTGACGTTTGCTCACTACCGCCACCTAGTTGGTGGTCGGCCAAATTTAGTCCTTTTAGCATTGGGCGAATATGTTTCCGTGACTATGATTTGATTCGAAAAATGTTCGAAGTGTTACGTCTGTTTGTCTGTGCGAAAAGTATTCAACTAGGTAGTGAACTTCATTTTGTTTTGCAGTCAAGTATGGTGTTTAGTATCAAAACATAGAGGAAATGTTTTCACTTCCAATATACATAAAGCACCCGAATCAAAGGAGATGACATGCATATTTGTCATGTCATATTTGTCAATGTTTATTTACAAATGAACATTTAGAGCAAGTGAATGTAGTTGAAGCCTTGTTAGAACTTGATATAAACTATCTTCAAACTCGGTGAAGCGATAATATTTATCACAATGGAGATTATCACATGGGAATCTATTTTGGCCCACCTGTCAAATTTATATTTACATTTTTTGTGAAAACGTTTACGCCTAGGCCTCCCGTGACCTCGGTGGTTATACGCTAATTTATTATGTGGTAATAATGGGTTCGTTTTGCGTCCTAACAACTTTTTCCCGAGTTGAATGTTTCAGGAATAAAGGCCGGAACAAATCTCATTTTCTTCTTTTGTCACTTTGCTTGTTGACTTGTCAGTTGGGATGATAAATAATAAATCTGGAGCTCGATTTGAATAGGTCGTATGTACATTTGTCGATATAAAATTCCATCAGTTTATTTTAGTTATTGTAGCAATAGAGAAGATATTTTGGAGACTTTTAATGATGGAACGGATAGCCTGTTTTGTGATGATTCTACTGTATGTATCAACTTTGTTCAATTTCAACGGTTTATGCTATAATAAGCGAATCCAACTGATCGAATTTTTAATCGACAAAAGCACATACGACCTTTTCAAATCGAGCTCCAGAAATGTATTTGATGAAAAATCGTCACACTCAACGGATTTGTTAAGGAATTTTCTCGACAACTCTGATTTCACTATAAAATTTTCAAATTTCTTGAAATATTGAAGGGGGTTGACATAAGAGTAAATCGAAATTTTGTGTCAGCCTAACTGAAAATTCAGAAAAAAAAAAACGACTTCGTTTCAACTATTTTTCAATGAATGGCCTTTTGTTCTTGGTAGATCCATCATAGTAGATTCCAATTCTGTCCTTGAATCTCTTAACAAAGTGTGTTTTTACGAACTGGAACCAATGTCGTAAATTGGGACATAAATCTCCATATATACCAATAATCGCCTAAAAGTATGCAATGCCCTTGTAAATTCATGTAGTTTAATATGTTGTGTTCAAAATTTGTTTATAAAACATTTAAAAACAACCTATAAAAAGAGTACTACCATGAATAGCATGTAATCATATGTTGATGTACCGTTAAAAATATGTTTTGCTTACAAAGATATTTTTGATAGCTAAACCCACTGTGTTTTTCACTCAGTACTGCAAAAACTCATTTTTATGTGTAGAATTTTGTAATAAAACCTATATTTTGATATAGAATTTCAATCTAATCAGGGTATGAAAAACGGATCACGCCGAAAAACAAACGCTTTGTCCTAAGCGGTGCATGTTGGTAACAAAGGCGCTCCACAACAAACGTATGTCAGGCGATGAGAGCAATAAAACAAACATCGCTTGCCGTGCGTGTTTCGATAAACCGGCTTTTCTGCTGAAATTTTCGACCCACATCATCGAATTCATAAGCATTTGGACGAATTAAAACTCATGCAAACCACAGAGTCGAGTTTCAGTTGTAAAACAATGCGAAAATCACGAAGTGAATAGAACGAGACAAATATTCCTACCGTTTTTGTTGTGAACAAATTCGGAAGCGATTTTGTCATTATCTGCTAACGAAAAAACAAAGCGTTGTTGCCGTGCCTCCTTTGTTGCCTATTTTTCGCTTGCGGTGGCATATTCTGCGTACACTCAATCAAATATATTCCACAAGGCTTCTTTCATCCTGTTTTTACTACTAATATTTTAATCTATGATTATTATATAGGAATTAATGTGTTTTCAGGGCACTATAACAGTTACCCCAGAATAAAAATGTGACTCTAGCTCTAGCCATCAAATTGATCACTAAATCATCACTCTTCCATATAATTTTGAACCGTCGAGATAATTATCCACACGGAAAATCTAAACTACCTAATTTTTGGGTCGATTTTACTCAAAATTGAGTATATCGAATATACTCGTTACCCAAAATTATGTTGTTTTCACTCTCTGGCTCACCGATGTTGTCAAAAACAAACAGAGATGCATCTACCCAAAGGGGGTCCTTGACCCCTATAAGCCAATTTTGGGTAAATGTCGGTTTACTCAAAATTGAGTCGAATGAGGGGGGTCTTAGGTTGAATTTACCTACTTTTGAGTATATTTTTAGCTGGGGGTAAAGGCAATCTATCTAGCGTGAGTTTAATCGATTTACTCAAATTTTGGCTTATTGGGCCGAACTATGGAATTGCGTCAAAAGAACTCAATTTTGGGTAGTTTGGCGGTTCCGTGCATGGTTTAACGTTGAACGTGGTTGAACCATTCGTCATTGAAATCATCGTCATCATCAAATGTTTGGGAGCTGTTTTTTCGTTCAAATCAAACATTTTTGCAACGAAAATGGATTCACTGTATCCTACATTAGGAATACGTTTCATGACCGTTGTTTTGATTTACAGCGAAAAAACTGCTTTTCTGTTTCCGAAAAATAATGACGGATGCTTGAGCCTTAGGGGTGATACACAAATTATGTCACGCAAAAATCGACCTTTTTCGAACACCCCCCCCCCCTCCCCCCTTTGTCACACTTTTGTATGGGAACTCACAATTTTTGTATGGTTCGTCACGTTCTTCAAAACCCATCCCCCCCCACCCCCTAAAAGCGTGACGTAATTTGTGCACGGCCCCTTAAATACTAGTTTAATCAGACTGATTCAATGGCGCATCGGTGGAGCAGATGGAAAACGCACATGGACATGGACTTTCGATCAGGAACCCGGAGGACAACAGCTGGAATCTGGGTCATACAGCAAAAAAGTAACTTCAGTGAAGCAAAAAATATGAGAAAAGAACAGGAGATAACAAAATATTTTTTTTTTCTTTTTTCTTCGTCTCGCTTTTGACAACTACCGCTCCAGAGACCTGGTACGGAATTTTGAAGTTGGCCGTATATCCGGGGGCGACACATCTAAATCGTGCAATAGATGTCGACGAAGATACATCTACTTTTTTAGATCGGTGTGCAGCTGTGAGCTTTTTCTATCTAATTTTCGCTTCATCCACTTTCAAATCCTGTTGCATGCTGCTTTGAGATAGAAGGAGATGTGCGTGGATGGGATGTAGATGTGCGATGGGCAGTCTAGTACAGAAAGTGAAAAGAGTTTAATTGCCTTTGACAAACAAATCCGTTTTGGCTAATTTACATCTGCTTCGACCTTATCCACGTAATTAAGCCCAGTATCATATGGATTGAATATTTATTCAATCATTTATATACTTTTTGGTTGACCCAAGTTGTGTAATAATGAGAACAGCCACAAAAGACCGCGTTAATGTAAGCTGGTACAAAAATATATTTAAGCTCTTTTCACATTAGCTTGCTAGAACTCCGAATGTAAATAATCACTCGTTAAAAAAAAGTAAATCTGGCAGTAAACTTACCGGGCAAATTCACGTGCAATTTCTCCTGGAAAATTGTCCAACAATTCCTTCTGTTGCACGTGGACGCTCCAGCAAATAATGTCGGAAAAATATCCAGCAATTCCTTTTATGGAGTTTTTCAGTAGGTTCTTCCCGGGAGTCCTCCAGCAAGTCACTACGGTGAATCCACCAGCAGTTCCCTTCAGCCGGAGAGACCAGTTTTAATTCCGAGAAAGCTTAGGCCCATTTTTCTTATAGCTCTCCAGTAATTGCTTCCTGGAAACTGTACCAACGGCACCGATCTGAATTAGAAATTGTATCTAAGTTGAAACTGAATGAAAAGAAAGAAAGTAGCGGTGAATTGTACACAATCAGTAGCTTTCTGAATAAAAAATTATTCAGCTTCGTAAAATTTGACAAACGGGTTCATTCATAATCTTAGAGTGGGTCATCGTTTATATGGAAAAGTAAAAAATTCAATGGTATCCCATCAGATCAAAGCTTTTTTGATCCCATTTCAGGACCCAAATAAGTGTGCAAAATTTGGGCACGATCGGTTATGTCTACGTTTTGCGCATCGCGTTTGAAGTTTGTATGGGGTTTTACATGGGAAAACTCACTTTTTTGCATTTCTCTCATAACAAGCTCGAATTTGTCTAAAACCGTGTAACCGTTAAAGTGAAAACATAGCCTTGGGTGTCCTGAAAAACTTTGTCGAAGACCGCGAAGTGATCTGATGCTTATGAAAAAAGTTATAGCGTTGGCATTGCTTGGCGAAACAGCATGATTTTGTTGCTATTGTTATTCCTTTACATGTTAAAACATAAACACATGCATGCGGTTCGTTGGTTATAACTATTTTCACAAGCATCGGATCGCTTTGCGGTCTTCAACAAAGTTCTTCAGAACATCCTAGGCTATCATTTTACAGTATCGGTTAAAAAGTTTCAGACAAAAATTTTCAACTTATGGCTAAAATGCAAAAAAGTAAGTTTTTCCATACAAAATCCCATACAAATTTCAATTGCAATGCGCAAAGTGTAGACGCAACCGATCGTGCTCAAATTTTGCACAGATACTCAGGACCCGAAACGGAAACAAAAAAGCTTTGATCTGAGAAAACGCTTCCGATGACCCACACTAATATAGACCCTTAGGAACAAGAGGGGATCTGGCCGCCCAAGTCTACGGTCCATACACAGTTCAAAAATTTTGTATTAACAATAGTCTACGATGGGGAAGGTGTAGGTCTGGCATGACCAAAAATAAGTCTTACACTGAGGATACTGATCGTATGTTTTTCATAGTTTACATCTTATGAACTAGTTATTTTTATTTTTTTCATCATTTTATAGTTCTCGTATGCTTTTCATACATTAAAAAGCAAAATCCATAAGACTTATCGTATGAAAAATCTCATAAGAAGCTTCGTATGAAAATCATAAGATGTGTTATGAAACACCATTGCCAAAAAACAACAAAACCTTTTATTGGCTTCTAATCACTTCAAATTCCGAAGCGTCGATGGGCGTATGAGTAAAGCACGCCCTCGCCAACCTTGACGTTCCTGGTTCGATTCCAGGTTGCATTTTTTTAAAATTTGTGCAAAATATTTCACAAAAATATGTATGATAGTCATAAGACATACTTTCAGTTTTTATACGTTATCGGTATGATTTTCATACGTGAGTGTAATGTAATTTATACAGTAACAGTATGACAATAATAGTTGGCGCTTTGAATCCAAAATCATAGTTCGTAACTATGGTTTTCGCAAGAAATTCTTGTGGCAAAAAACCATAGTTGATTCGTATGATTTTCGGAGTTGCAGTATCCTCAGTGTAGTTTTTAGGCCACATTTGGCTTTCACGAATTTTAGTAATTTTTGCTCAACTCCTACAGCATTAGTGTCAAAGAAGGAAATAACCAAAAAACATTGGAGAATATGATGCCGTTTTGAAAAATCCAACTTATTACGTATATTAGGGTGTTCCAGAACGAAATCTATCAAAAAATCAACTTTTTAAGGTTTTTCTGATTACAAATGTGATAATTACACATGTTTCCTTCAATTTTATTGGTACACGTTGTTCGAAGAAGTTGTAGCAAACAAGTATAGCTTTCAATTTCAGTCAAAAGAATTAAGTTTTGACATGTTTTAGTGTAGTTATGATTTTTTGAAGTTAAAAAATAATCGAAAAACACAAAATTGATTTGATGCACCTCTTAATTTCAATGGATTTGGCTGAAATTTTGACCAGTTACTTCTTTCAGGATGCCAATCAAAATATGGGGGTGGACTTGAGAATCAGAGAACATTTTTGAAAAGCTGGACAGGCCTCTTGGGCATAGAGTATCTTCGTGCCTGCCACACGATATACACATGCAAAATGGTCATTGGCAGAGGAAGCTCTCAGTTAAAAACTGTGGAAGTGCTCATTGAACACTGAGCAGCAGCTGAGAAGCAGGCTTTGTCCCAGTGAGGATGTTACGCCAAGAAGAAGAAGAAGAAGAAGACATCTAACAAAGATCCACGATGAATGTTATTCTCCATGTATTTTTTTCTAAAAGTTCTTCAAATATTCTCAAACATCTTCGAAGACATCATTTTCAATTCAACAAACTGTTTTCGAGTTCAATTTAGTGAGGAAGGAAATTGGGTATTTTTCATGCGCCCTTTTAAAAACTGGAAAATGCTTATGTGTTGGTTGATGCAAAAGTAAAGCCGATGCAAATATTTAATTTGAAGGAGCGAAAAAAAAACATGACGGCGCATGACTCCATTTTCAATAGAAAACTTTTTTTCAATAGTTGAGAAATATGTTTTCAATAGTGGATATAATTTAAATTTTTTCAACAGTTCTTTTTTATTTATTTTTTGTTCCTTATTTATTTTTGTCCCCTCCCTCGTACCCGATAAGAGGTCTCGGACATAAAAGAAAAATAATATTTGTATCGGCCTAAGTGATTCACGAAATCCAACGCATGAACAAAATATCATTTAAATTGAAAATATGGATTAAAAGTAATTTTTTTTTTGTGTTTTGCCGGCAATGCTAGGGTTTTTGACCCCATTCTCAGCGGTACAGGTAAACAAAATTGCGCATACCTAAATTCTCAACTACCGTTTTCGTCCACTTCTTCCATCTGAATCAGATACCTTACTGCGAGAATTTGTTGCTAACAGTGATTGTTGTGAAAATTTTCTGCCGGAGTTGGTTTTGAATGAGTTGACTGCACTTAGTCCAGCGCCAATTCCCGGCACCCAAGGCCGAACTTCCAGCAAAATCAAATGGAAAATCACTTCGGCACCCATCTTTGTGCTGACGAAGTGCACTCGTCTGCGTGTAATAGTTGTTCAGAGCACTAGTGCGGCTTCAGGGTACACGTGTAGCTCATTACTCTGGGGACCCAGTTGAGCCAATTCTATATGGAGATTTCACCTATTTGAATTCCGTCCCGAATGGGATATACGGGAAAATGTGTATTTTCGGCAGTTTTGTTCTCTTTTGTTCTTTTTTTAAGCTGTTGAACTCAGAGTTGGCCTCAAATCCTTCCCAACCATGCGGAATTGTACGTCCAAGTTTCAGGAAATTTGGCCGACAAAAACCCCTCATGACGAAAAAAAACAAACCTGCCGATAGTACCCATCATCACCCTACATATAACTAACAATAATACGAGAATACTTCTGGAACTCGATTTGAATAGGTCGTATGTGCTTTTGTCGATATAATATTCGATCAGTTGGATTCGCTTCTTATAACGGAAACTGTTGAAATTTACCAAAATCAATACATATAACCGATTCCTTACAAAACAGGCTTTCCGTTTTATCATTAAAAGCCACCGAAATATCATACATATTTCTACTATTACTAAAATAAACTGATCGAATTTTATATCGATGAAAGTACATACGACCTATTCAAATCGAGCTCCAGACTTGATCCATCGAGGATACACACAAAAGTTCTCACGTCCGATTTATGTGAAATATCACGTAGCTCATCCTAATTCTTAAAACTTCCAAAGTTACGTGACTTTAGTAATTTTCACTCAATAACCACGTCGTATGCACCGCCCTGTTAGGTAATATGCACCTAATGTTCACGTCAACCGTTTTAATGCGTTTGTGTTAGTGTTTTTCGAGTTGGAAGTTTCCGCGAAACGAAAGTTACGTGACTTCCAGGTGTGAAAAAAACTATCCAATATGGCGTCGATAAGTAGGTTGGTACGAGAACTGCTTGCTAGAGTTTCCGTGAAAGTTGCTGTAACGTAAGTATTGCACAAAAATGTGATTGTTTAAAGAAAATGATAGTGATTAATTTTACGCAGTTGTGACTATTTCTATTATTAATAATTTCAGAGATGAAATAGGCGTTATGAGTCTCGTGACAGTAGCGGAGGTTCAAAGGAGGAGGTCAACGAGTGTTGGAAACGGTTAGAGTTCGAAGATTGTGCTTCAACATCCTTGGATTTATTTGCAAATATGGAACTCTCCACTCTTAAATGATCCCAAACGTATGAACATGTATTAATTATATATGTAAGTGTAAATTTATTAAGTACTCTAAAATAAAATACCCATAAAGATGTTTCTTTAGTTGTTACATATTAGTGCCAGCTTATAGCGTATTTAAGGAAGCAAAAGATTTCAAATCCCTATAAAATGCAATGATATAATCATCTGAAAAGTGTTTTTTTAGTACATGTTAGGTGTGCATATGTATTCGAAGGTCACCCATTTTTGGGACCATTCATAAACCACGTAGACTTTTTGGGGGGAGAAGGGAGTGTCTGATCAAAGTCTACGCTCCATACAAATTTCAAAACTTTTGCATGGACGAAAGTCTACTAGGGCGGAGGAAGTCTGAGATGGCCAAAATTTGACATGCCATCAAATAACCATAACAATAATTCGAAAGTTTGATGGCTTTAGCATTCATGCACACAACAGAAACACACACACACACGTTTGCTCCATAAGCAGATGGTCATGGGTTCGATCCCAGCCCGGCACTTTCGTCAGTTTCTCTTTCCCCCTGAGAGCAGCTGACACTGACCCTCTTCTGAGCCCATGGCTCAAATGGACCCGGATACATGGACATCGGCGAACGGCACCTCATAATGGATCCCCAATCGGACTGGAAAAAGGAACAACCAACAGCCACTCATCAACATCCTCGTGCTCATCATTCTACCATGATAGGGTAGAAAGTGAAAGAAGCGCAACGGCAACCAGTTCGATATAGTAGAATAAGAATAGAATACATTTAGGCGCTGTACAAAGCGTAAATGGTGTGAGTACAGCTTCCAATTGGAATCGCTGTCGTAGTGCCCCAAAGTATCTAAATACCAAGGTAAGAGATTCCCGCTAATATTCACGGATTAGTGAGAAAAGGAAAAAAGCAAAAAATAGTTATGAAGTTTGCGCTGATTTGTATGGGCACATCACTATTTAGCAAACTTTCTTAAGAAATTAAGCACTCCCATCTTAGAAGCTATTATTTAATTGCATCTGACTGGATTAAATGTGACCTCCATGCAATAAAACAGAAAATATCGCCATTTGAAAATCGGTAACAAATTTTTTTAATTGATTCTAAACATATTTTTTCAGCATTTAGAAACATCCAAACTAACAAAACTTCACAAACTTTGCTGAAATAATGACATTTTAGTGTAAAAACACCAACTTTTCATAACTAACGCAGATGTGTTGGTGAGTCTCATTTTTGACATTTACGGGAATCTCTTACCTTGGTACATATTTATATACTTTGGTAGTGCCCTAGTGAGCAAAAGAGCTGTAAATTAGGTTAAGTGATTGAAGAATTAAAAAAAAAACAGAAACACGCGTGTAATGAGCGAGTTGAGATTTGAATCGTGAAAAGAAATTTACGTATTCCGGTGGGAATCGAATCCACGACTCCTAATTTGCTAGACGGGCGCTTCGAAACAAAGAAATTCAGATCAGAAGGTATCTCCGAGGTTTTTCAAATTAAAGATTTTATGTAGGGGAACGGAACCCACCTTGATCATGCATGATAAAAAGTAGAACGGAAACAATCAGTGCTTAAATCGTCTATGTGTTTGAAATAGGATGCAGATAGAAGCATAGGCTGAAGAAGGGTACTCATACCCTACCTTTGGACAATACTGGTGCACATTCATGAACTGCAATACAACTTCTCACGAGATGCCTCATGAAGGCAATGATCAAGCCAATTACTGGGAGAACAATCTCTTCCCTGCTCATGACCGCATAGTCGACGTAACCACCATTGACAATGTTAGCATTGACAAGCTAACATCTATTGCATGTGCATATCCCAAGGAACAATCACTCATTTAACCAACATTGCAATGACTTTTTTATTCCACATTTAATTGAATAACAGTTTTACATTATTTCATCACAGCTTGTAATCAGGCGTTGTTCAAACAAAAGTGGAGAAGTTATTCAGCAATCTTTTCTGCAAGCGCAATAGAGGCTTTACAGTAGGAAGTAATCTGTGTTATATCAGCCTCATATTAAACTTGAATTCAGCTATAATAACCTGCTGCGAAAACAAAAACAAATTGAAGTACAAGGTGCACTTATAGTTCAATAATTTTTATTTGTCGCATCTTGGGATTTGAACTCGTGATCTCCCAATCACCCGTCGCATGGCTCACCGACTACGCCATCCTGGAATTGGCAAGATGCTCACTGAGAGTGATACATTTTCACAAAGCTGTGAAGGATCAATCACAGACAAACAGACGTAACACTTCGAACATTTTTCGAATCAAATCATAGTCACGGAAACATATTCGCCCAATGCTAAAGGACTAAGTTTGGCCGATCACCAACTAGGTGGCGGTAGTGAGCAAACGTCAAACTCGAACAAAAACTATGCGAGCGCCACGGTTGGGCAGTTGGCCAACTATCAAATTTTGAAAAAGATCGTTAAATCGGTGGACGATGAGAATTATCAGAGTGTTACGTCTGTTTGTCTGTGGATCAATCTTCAAATTTTTGAAAGGTAGTAAATATTTATTAAAAAAAGTAGTGAAGATGATTAAAACTTTGAAATTGCTACGAAAATTAGCAAATGTTTCGAATATTTCGCATTGGTGTGCAACAAACATCAATACATATTTTATAATGAGGAATGTTCCAGTACTGATCTATTATAATACCTTTGATCTGTTGTTCAATCGAAAAGTGATAAAGCGAACAAATAAATCATAAATCCGTTTATACAGCTTACTGTTAAACAATTATTGAACTTTCCCACAATAGCTGAAGTATTAAACATCAAAAGCATTTGTTCAACTTATGTAGACCACAATAATCAGCTTTCGGTAACTGTGGAACATAAGCTTTTGAACGCGTAGAAAAAAGTTCTTCTTCAGCTTATATTAAAGTTAGTAAGGGCAAATCGAACAAACAAAAACGGCTGACGTTTGTTAAGCTTATAATTAAGTTGCTGTTCACATACGTGCCAAATGATTTATTTTGGCTTATTTACTATGTAAATAGCATCATTTCAGCTTATTATTCAGCATTTGGTTTTGTTCAGCTGCGGATGTTATAAACCAGCAATTGTTCAACATACATGCTTATTTATGACTTTTAATTGTTCCTTGGGGTTCCATGTATAACTCTACAACATTAAAAAGGATATCACCCCCACAGATCACTCGATGGTCTTATTTCCCAACATTAAAGGAAAAAGAATTATGATGATTTATTTGTCTAAATCCGTGTTTTGTCAATAATTGGTCATTCTCATTTACACCGTCAGCATAAAGTAAACGACTTATCTTCGAGTCGTTCACCTCCATTTTGCTACCTCACCATCATCGAGTAATGATGATGAAGTCGCCATCATTGTCATCATTGCACTGCCGCCGTTGTCGTTCGGGATGATGATGGAACCTTCCCCTCATATATCGATATTCATCTAATTTTAGCTGACTTCTGTCGGAGATTGGGACTATATGGAAATCATGTTCCCGATTTGTTAGTATTTAGTATTGTTGTTGCATTATATATTTTCTATATCACAGATTGGAAACATGGTGGATGTGGCCAAAACCTTTGAAAGAAATGAAAATGTATTTAATGTCTTAAATCAATAAAATGTGCAGCATATTATTGTGTGCAAATTTATGCTACTAAGAGAGCGTCAAGTTCATGTGCTTGGAACAAAAATGCTAACCCTGATTGATGATGGTAAAATGTAGGCAGTAGAGTGAAGCACAAAGCAGCGCTACGCAAACCTCGCCGTCGAACTTTCCTTATCTGAACGAGTGCGACAGTGTTGTATACCTATATTACACTATCGCCGTACAGATGAAATTTTGCACGGTAATCCAGCAGTAGACGCCTTATCAAAAGTGCAAACATTTATTAGAAAAAGGTTTATTAGAAAAACTTGAATTCCATATTTTGTTCAAAGATGTCCGAAAAGTTTGACGTGGTTGTATTCGGCTCGTTAATCGTGGACTTCATAAGGTAAAGGAAGCGCAGATGTCGATATCAGGTATTGGCATCCTCTTAATTGAACTGCTTTTATTACACAGCTATGTTCCACGTCTGCCGAAGGTGGGTGAAACGCTGCATGGAACAAAATTTGCCACTGGTTTCGGTGGAAAAGGAGCGAACCAATGCGTAGCCGCGGCTCGTTTAGGCAGCCGGACGGCAATGATCGGCAAACTGGGGAACGATCCGTGGGGTAAAAATTACTTTAGCAACCTCCAGTCGGAGGGTGTCAACGTGGATCATGTTACCATTCTGGATGGCCAGAATACCGGAATTGCGCAGATCAATGTTGCCAATAATGGTGATAACCAAATAGTAATTGTCGTAGGAGCCAACAATTGTTTGCAGGCGGAAGATGTTCACGCCTGCTTGGATGTGCTTAGTGAAGCGAAGGTGTTGGTGTGTCAACTCGAAACACCCATCCAAGCAACCATTGAGGCGTTGAAGACCTTCAAAGGTACATCCATAATGAACGCCGCTCCAGGCCTGGAAAATGTTCCACCAGAACTGCTCAAATACTGCACTATATTTTGTGTAAATGAATCGGAAGCAGCACTCATAACTGACATGCCTGTCGATACCATTGCGTATGAAAACTGTATTCTATTTTAAATGACAAATACTGATTGACAATTGAATTTCAGTGAAGCAAAAGAGGCATTGTTCAAATTGCGGAACATGGGATGTAATACGATTATCATCACTCTCGGCGAAAAAGGATCGGTTTTTGCATTAAAAGATAGCACAAACATCGTCCACGTGAAACCATTCAAGGTCGCCAAGGTCGTGGATACAACGGTAATACGATAATGTAAAGTTATCAATCAACTTATAATATTTATCGGAATCATCCATGAATCGATCCATCATAGAAATCTAGTTTACGTAAACAAAACTATTGTTTTTAGTCGTCAATTCAAATTTTAGTTGAACAGCTCAAAAGATTAGATCAAGTAGGCTTAACGCAATCACGTTAATTTTACGTATTCTAGACAACCTACTATTATTAGGGGTACTCACTAAACAGATTAAATTGCTGCGTAAGCCATGATTTTCTGCTTATTGGAAATGTTTCATGATTTTGCGAATGAAATAATCAAAGATTGCCTTGGTGATCGCGACGTTTAATCGGTTTACGCTGTTATGTGAATCCCCATATTATATTTGTGATCTGAAATCTCTTGGTATAACTTGCCTAGATTTGGTGAAATCATTACCGAATAGGTACTCGACTATTGGATTTTCGGCATTTGCTTAGATAGACAATAAAATTCATATAATATGGTATGTACATTATTATGTACACAGATTTTCAAGACTACTAGGATGATTCCTTCAACGATATACAGTAAAACCTCCATGAGTCGATATTGAAGGGACCATCGAGTCATGGAAATATCGAGCAGTGGAACAGAAATCCTTTTGGAAGCATTTTGAAGGGACCATCATAGTAACCCAGAAAATATTTTTCAGTATGGAAAAATTTACCTCCATAAGTCGATATCGAGTCAAGGAACATCGACTCATGGAGGTTCGACTGTATTGAGTTTCATATCTATCTCTCCTAATCTTGATTTACATTCAACATCAAGCAATTTAAGTGTCCAGTGTAAGTTGTGGAAAATTGAAATTCGTGCATCACATTTTATTACACGTCAATCCATCTTGACGACACGTGCGCCACTTCTAAATTTCAAAAAGTTGCGTCAAACTCGCAGTATACAGTACATATATGCATTTTTCGAGTGATTTGATTCTGGAACAGCGCACAAAATCTAATTTTCAACAACTTTCGAAAACTAAATCGCAATCTAGTGTCCACCTAGCCAGTATAATAGTTACAACAGCATCTAACGATATTATTCTCCATCCACACACAGGGAGCCGGTGATGCATTTATAGGTGCGCTGGCACATTTCATAGCTACCAATCCGTCCACCGAGATGGTGCAGTGCATTGCGGCCGCAAACCGAGTTGCGGCCTTTTCGGTGCAGCAACCCGGCACGCAAACGAGCTTCCCGCGTATGGAAGAAACAGGGCTTCCCACAGGGACACTGTCATCATATGATTCCAACCATTGGGAATACATTTGAGTTATTAATTGTAACTTATACTTTTATTGATAAATGAATAAAGATTTTATATTGTTACACTTTTACACA